>NW_010514262.1:49570-72497 GCF_000687285.1 Phaethon lepturus
GAGCGGTTTCTCCTGGGTTTCCTTCTGGGGAAGTATGGATAGCTAACCTGAAAGGTGCGGTCCAGGCTTCAGCAAACACCCAGCTGGAGTTCCAGCAGTAGGTAAAACTGAAGAGACTACATGAGTCTGCATGAAATACATTTATGTTTAGACATCTTAGGTATCCCAGTCTTATCTGTTGCAACATGCGGCTCTTAATAATGCCTGATTTATTCTTATTATTTTTTATTGGCATAGCTGTTACAGTAAGTGCATCATAAATCATTTGTGGTTGGGGAAAGTCCCTAAAATCACTTCTACCCTGGAAAAGTTCCAGACAGAGTACCATTTTTTTCCTGCAGGTACAGACATAATTTCTGCTGGCAAACCTGAATACCTGGCTAGGTGGGTCCTGCCCCTGGCAATCAGTTCTCCTCTTCAGAGATGGTTTCTCCTCAGCTGCACAACACCTCCAACTCTCAGCGGTTTCCAAACCCATGGTCATTGTCCCACCATCCCTGCGCTGCTGGAGTGCACGTCGAATCTGGGACAGGGCAGCACAGGACTAGTGAAGGACCTTACAGGTGAGACAATTGATCTACAAAAGCTTCAGATTCTTATTTTTCAGATATATTCATCGTTTTTCATAGGGAAGAAGAATATGTCTTCACAGCAAATGTACATGCCTGTCCACTCGCACTTTGTATCTTTTTAGCCCATTAATTTCATCCATGTTTGATGAGATGGAGTTCAATAGGATAATCATCTTAAATATGTTAATTTTCTAAAAGTTTCAGAAAAAGGCATGGAAGATGGACCCTGTCAGTCTTGTACTGGGAGATGAATGAGCCCAACTTGTATTAAATTTGTATGTCAGAGAATTCATTCAGGAGAGCTATCATGACTGCCATAAATGTCAAAAATGCTTCGGTTAGAAATGGCACTGCACTAGATACCCCAGACACAAAGCTTTAGGAAACCAGGCATCGTTAGTCCTGCTGCTCAAGGACTTGGGCATTTTGGAAAAGGACACTGGGGAACAGGCTTACGCAGGGATGTTCACTGACTTGGGTTGATTATGTCAGGAGTTTGGCTTTGCTTGTGACAGATGAGGCAGAGGCACTTGATTTAGCACTTTAATATACTATTCTGGTTAGTGAGAAAATTAATACTTGTAAAGAATATATAGTGGTTTTGGTGGGGACTTTTATGCATCTACATAAATACTGCCAAGATTTTTAAATGCAAAATACATGTATATTAGAGGGAGGCCATATTCCCACTTCTCATTCATAACATGTCTATATATCTCCCTTGGACAGGTAACCATGTTTTCTCTGCCAAATCCTTCCCTGTACTTGTGGATCAATTAGCATTATTTCTCTACTGTCCCCATCTATATTCTTTCATTTTAAAAAATCACAGAAGAGGAAATAAATCACATAAAAACCCCATTCACCATGGTTGTATCATGATGGTTATGTTGCTATGGAAATATGTGTGTGAAGAGACTATGATGCTCTTGGAGATTAACGTTTTATCCCAGATTTCCAATTATGTCATTAGACTGGATTTGCGGTGGTGTAAACTGACATAACCACAAGAAAATTAAGTCATTTATAACAGGTAAAGGCCTGAACTGGCAATTAGTTGCGAAAAAAAACCTAATAATTTACATGATGGGGAAGCTGAATCTAAAACTGCTGCTGCCCCATGCATATTTGAAAGGTTGGGTTAAGTTCTGCTTGAATCACCCTGGAATAATTCTTGTTTCCTCATGAGCTCTAGGATTCGAGAGAACAGCTGGGCAGCACGCGATCTCCAACTTGGGCTGAGCTGGGCTGGGTGCTGCGGCAGGGCTACGGCTGGGGCATGGGTGCCCGCGCAGGTCATCCCCGCTGGTGGCCGTGCTAGCGCAGACCCCGCCACGCCCAGTCAAACCCGCGAGCTCCACACTGCCTGTCTGGGCACGTTCCCGCGTGCAAGCTGCCATTCTCCCACTCGTCGGCTGGGCCCTCAGATTAGCACAGCCCTGGCACTTTGCAGAGGAGCTTTTCCCACGCCGTTGTTCGCCGTGGTCAAGGTTCCCCCAACCTTTTCAAAGGCACTCCAGGTATGACTGGGTTGTTTTCATCCACCTGTTTCTGCTGGTGTCACAGAAAGCATATGTCAGTATATCAATGCATTGAAAGCCTATGTCAGTAACGTATCTGTCAAATATGTTATAATGTTTTGTGTAGTAGGTTTTTTTGTACTGGCAAAACAACTGCATTTGATATTCAGCACAATCTCTTAAGAAAAGATGGCCTCCACTTTGCTTCTTTTTGATAAACTACATGACTTTTATGGAAGCAAAGTTCCTTCAACACCACAAAGAAAAAATAATTCATACACAGAAAACCATCAAGGATATAAATTAAATTGAAAAACATGGTAAAACTATCTAAGAGCTTAAAAGTAAAATATAAACAATAAGAGATGGGGCACAAGACCTAGTTTTGATCACATATATGAATGTTTTGGGCTTGGTAATAAAGCAGTATATTAATGATATCATGAGGGACAAAGCCCTTCAAAACAGACAAAAACATATCACTTTCTATATGAAGCATGGTCTCAGTTCCTCTTCAGGAAAGGTTCAGCTATGTTATTAAAAATTATCATAAAAAATTATCCTGATATGTTCTAAGGACATAGCTCAGTATTTTCAAAGCTAAGATCCCAAAGTGAGGAACCTGAAGCAGAAGTGGTCCATCTTCAGTCTGCTGGCCCCACTTGCCCTCTCACCCGTGTATTCCAGAGCCCAGGCTGTGGGTCAGCTCAGGAGCAGGCTGTGAGCTGGACCAGGGACCAGGCTGTCTGAGTCTACTCAACGTCTCAGCCCATCCTTGCTGTGTGGGCACAGGATTGCTCTGGGGAGGACTGGTTGGTCTGGAAGGTTCAGCAAAATAGGGAGTTTTGTACAAAATACATACATGCTTTCACAGCTTTTGAAATATCACCCAATATTATGTATATGCTTAAATATAGTTGTAAGTAT
Source organism: Phaethon lepturus (assembly GCF_000687285.1). Lineage (NCBI taxonomy): Eukaryota > Metazoa > Chordata > Aves > Phaethontiformes > Phaethontidae > Phaethon > Phaethon lepturus. The sequence continues at coordinate 52,590 of NW_010514262.1, forward strand.
GTAGTGCAATGGTCTGAGTTTAGGTACAGTGATGTCATTGTGTGACCCCATACTTTACAGCACCCTAGCTTGTCCGTGAAAAAAAGCTGAAATGGGTGACTCAGACAGGTCTGCAGGCAGACCCTGAAGATTAACTCAAACCCAATAATTTCAGGGTGACTCCACCTACATCTATGAGTAAAACAGTCAGTCCTGAAAAACTTTATACGCAGAGCTCCTTCAGAAGCCAATGGTAGTTAAGGGACACTAAATACGGTTGGCTCCAATGGCGTCACTTGCAAAAAATAACCTTTTTACTAATTAAACTTGAAATATTGAAAGCTTTAAATCAAAGAAACTAGTTTTCCTATTCATCTTACTCAAAAAACCAAGAGTCTGCTGCACCACTTTGTAAATTATGTCCAGATTAAGTACGTGCCATTATCTCGAACATAGTTCTTTAGAAAAGAGAACAAGGAGTGGGAGAGTAGGGAATAATAAGCTTTGCCTTTTTCTGCTGCATTAGGCAAAAAAAAGTGACACAGGATTTTCTTGTGAACTATGTTGCATATCATTTGCTACCGTGTTGGATAAGGGAGGTGATCACAATATGCCCTTTGTGGGATCTGGACTGTACAGGGACTGGTAGGAACAGGGAGGAGACAAATTGCTTGTTTGCAAAGCCGAAGTGCATGTGGTGCCACTGCTATGAATTTATAATTGACGTTTCACAGATGGGGAAAGCTCCTGTCAGGTTCTATAGACGCCTTTGCTTTCTGTATAGATTTCTTGTCTGCCCAAAACCAAAAGTTTTATTTCAGTGCTGATGTCGTGGTGACTCCCAGATATCTAATTTCTTCATCAGACTAGTGGCCTTGTAGGAACAGGGGTACTAGCAGCAGTCTCCGAAAGGTTACGGGAAGAGTGTTTCACATTTTACTTGCTTGATTTATTTCCAGCAGTAGCAGTAGGGTTCATTCTCCTCTCCATTATAATCCTGTAAATTCTATTGCAATTGGTTTTATTAATAATGTAAATAAAGTAACTAATTTTCCTCATGGCCTTGGTCTTGAGTTAAAACTTACATAAATGGATCCTTGTATTTGAGAAGAGTACACTTCAGTGAGTCTATGAAAAATTATCTGTCTTTTTCTTGTGAGAAACTGACTGTAGGACTGGAGATTGGCTCTGTATTTTGGATATCATCATTCTTACTCAGCCTGAGATTCTGAATGGAATCTTTTGCAGATTCTTAAAATGCCTGATGAATTAAATAGACATTCATAAAATGTCCAAAATTTAAATTTAATGAAATATATAATGTGTCCACATAAGATATTTACATTACTCAAGGGCAATTAAGAATGATAGTGGAAGCTGGATAGTCTGCTATTTCTACTAGGCTTTGCTTTGGTTTTGAATCAATGTTATTCTTATCAAATATGGCATCATTTTCCCAACATTTCATCTATACATTTGAAGGAAAGAAGTCATTCCCATTGATCTTTGGAATGCACAAAAAAGACATGAACAAAATGTTAGAAGGGCTAGGAAATGCTATTCTCATCCTGTCTTTTCTGTATTGTCTGCCGTAGGATGATCCCTCCTTCTCAATGACACTGTTGGATGAACCCTTTGCAAAAGGGCATTTCTGTTTCAATAGCGACTGAGTGATACGGCCAAGCATGACAGTTTACTCCCTGCCAAGTTTGTATTTTCAGCTCAGTGGAGAAGAAGAAAATCCTTTCTTTTCAGCTAAGGTTCTCAAAATATTTGTTGTTTCCAAAATTCAGCCATCATGATCCATGTATGGCTTTAAAGCCATACACAAACCAAAAGATAAGTGAAATCACCCACCTGCAGAATTTTCACCGAAACTGCAAATGGGGAAAACACTTGCCTGATATGTGCTGGCATGAAACAGCTGCTAGAGTGCTCCCTTCTTTCTGATGCTAGCACATTTTAGTATTCCTGCCAACCGCAGAGTAATCTCAAGGGCACCTTGAAAAAAACAAGAAAAACTGTTAAAAAATTAGTGTTAAAAATACCCCTCTGCCAAAAAAAAAAAAAAAATTTACTATTGCTGGAAAGGGTTGGTTGGTTTTCCTTTTTTAATTAATTTTTTAAAGGAATTAATAGTCTAGGGATTTAAAGGGAAACGAAAATAGGGTTACATGTGCTCACAGTATGGCGTATCTTGCCATCTCAAAGGTTCCCAAACAGCTGGTCTGCAGAGACTTGACAGGTCACATAGTTTTAACGCTTCCCTCTGTCTCCTACTGCTAAATCGCATTTGTAATAGCTAAAAATACACATCTTGCTTTCCCAGTATAGCTTTCCCATGTAAATGGACTTACTGCTGTTATCCCAGGACGTGGTGATGTTCTGCAGGGTGGGAGAACAGGAGATGTCAATTGCCAGCTGGAAGAAGGACAGTTTCTGAATGGAAGGGGAGGATTTCCCTGGGATAATGTTTCTATTCAGCTGGAAAATGATCAAGAACCCTGTGACTGAATAGTATTCAAAGTGGTTTCAGACACCTCTGTGAAAGGAAATCCGGCTATCTGGGCAGGGAGTTGGGCTGGGCAGTCCTCCTGGGAGGCAAGAAAGGGCTGAGGTGTCTGTGCCTGGTGCATTTCATGCATATGTCAGGCAATCACTGGTTAAAAAATTGAAGCAAGCCAGAGAATTAGGAGCCCTTATAGAGCACCTCAGGGAATGCCATTCCCTAGAAGGGATGTTCAAAGTGTCTGCCCTAATCAGCTCATTCTTATTTTAAATATTTTGAGGACATAAGTATCTTGTTCCAATAAAACACACCAGTGACTTTAAAAGATGCTTCCAGTGACACACTCTATTTTTAGCACACGATTTTGCTTTAACTTGTTATTGTTTATAATGACCTTGGGCTTTCCAAAGCACACCCCAGGCCTTTGGCAAAATTGTTTGCATACGCAGAAATTTCTATAAGAATAATGTCTGTTTCTCTCCATGAAGATTTAGTGCTGTCCTTTGCAAGAGTGTTGCTGGGGAAACAGTGACTCTTACTCATATTTCGCATGATGCCTAGAATTAATCTGTTAGCAATTCAGACTGAACGGCTCTTTCACTTGGTGCATCTGTTAACGAAGTTCTTCAGATAGATAATTTATCTACACATGTATTTTGAACAAAACAGAATCACATATTTGACCTCGCTGACAATTATGTTCCTTGAAAGTGATTTTTCATTTAAAATTCCCAAAAAGCATTACATTTGGTCAGTCCCCTAAAGACAGTGGTTTAAATAGCTTTATTAACTGAATTTCAGTTAGTTTATACAAAAATATCTAGTAGAATGAATTGCATTAGTCTTTCATCTCATCTAGATAGGTTTCATTATTAAGCAAAGACTCATTAGCCTCTTACGGTATCAATCACTTGTGCCAAGGAATTGGATTAAGGACACTTATGAACTCCTCGGCTTGCACCCAAAGTTTTTCAGTGCCCTCCAAGTAGGTGCAGTCAGCAGCAGGGAAAATTTACAGTTCATCCAAAGACATCTCAGTGTTTCAGACCTATCAAAACAACTCTTTCTCTACAAGACAGTGTTATCATTTTTGTAAATGTTATTTTTAAAAGTAGTGTACTAAAAAGGCTGTACAGCCTAGTAGCAGACTACTTATTTTAGTTCCTTTATAAATGTCATACACTTTTCCAGATTAGAGACATTTTTGTCAGTCCAGAATAAGTCAAAAGGTAGTTTGAGCTGGTTTGGAGGCAAAGGAGTTGACGCCACAGTTAAAAGCTAGAAGTCCAGGATTTGACCAGATGTACTTCAGTACTACTCTTCATTTAAAAACTAGAAGTCATTTAAAAACTTCATTTAAAAACTTCATTTAAAAACTAGAATTTTACCAGATATAGTCCAGCTCTACAAATATTAGAATTCTTATACTGACTCCTTGCAACTAAATATGCAGATTTAAGCCTTAATGAAACCTACAGAAACCAGTGGAAGTTTTTCCACTGAACATGTTCCTAAGATTTTGAAGAATTTAGAGTATAAGTAGAATCAGATAAAAGGATATGGATGCTGGATTAGGCAAGCAACAGATTACAAAACACCATTAGCATTTGCCCTTTGCAAAGGCTAAATTATGTTCCTATCTTAAAGATTGCATTGCCTATTCATGCTCCCATGAGGACTATCCATTTAAAGATATTGGATGAAAGTGGCAACAGGACCAGAATACTGTTAGAAAGAATTTTTTTTTTCCTCATAGTATGCTAGAACTTTAGGGCAGACACTATTAGAAATAAATAGCTCAGAAGGCTGTTGAAGAGACATAAGTCACAAGCAGTCCTGGAACAAAGCAGAAAGCTGTATCCAATAATTAAATAATTTGAAAGTAAATGGAAGTGATATGTTTATACTAAACTCTGCAAATTTCATGAAACTTGCACCTTGCTCGGTCTCATTACAAAGACAGTGCTCAGAGCAGCTTCAGTGGCCAGTTTTCTAGAGTGCACAGATCTTTTAAGAACAACTAATCTTTTCATGCATTTTCTTTCTTAAGCCACTGCAAAAGCATATGAAGCAAAATGTTCCTGATCTTTTCTGTTTCACTTTGAAAATCAGACGAAGTTTGGGGATGTCTGGAGAGGGAGTCCTCCTACCTCATATGAGACATCTGCCATGTGGATGTATAAATTATATATAAATTATAAATCACCCTAGACTCTCTCTGTAGTCAGAGGAAAAAATGAGTTCTTCATCTAACCTCTCTTGAGCAAGCACTATAGGATACGTTGAATATCACTGCAGAAGTATCTGTTTCTTTCCATTGATCTGTGAAGACACCTATACTGAAAGACGGTCACACTGCATCAGACTGGATCTTAAGCCAGACTGTTCTACTCTCCCATTAACAGCTTTGAGACTTCAGTTCTTTCTTGATCTCACCCAAGCATCACTTTGCTGGTGTTTCAAAACAAATTCATTTCCCTATGAAGTCCAATTTGTCAGCTAGTGTGAATTAGCAAAGCCTTTACATATTAAAAACAATCCCACTCACCTGTTTTTATGGGCCACTAGTCCTTTTTTACAGCTTCAACTATGCTTAGAATTTCTTCTGCAAAACAGGAATAAATATAAAGGAAGAGACTGTGTGAATACAGCTAAGCATGGGCCTGTAACCTCTGGAGAACCGAGGAGGAGGAGGAGGAGGTACAGTCAGGTATAGTACTGCAAGTGTGAATTACCTGCCAGAAATATCTTCAACTCTCATTCACCATAAACACTCTTACATACCACAAATGCGTGGTGAATTCCCTGAACTTGATATACTATGTTATTACTGAAAATAAATAATATTGAATTATTCTAGATGACTCCCATAATCCCTTTGCAAAGATTCAGAGTAGGAATCTCACAGCATACAGTGGACATTGAAAAAGAGGAACCAGACTATAGATTTTCAGAAATGGCCATTTATGTGCTTATAAGAAACATGACTAGAACAAGCATAACTGAATGCAATAAATCACATGCAGAGAGCATCCTGGAAGCATCTGAAGAAAAAAGCATAACGGAAAATAAAACCATATTTTGGCACTCAACCGTTGCATTGCAGAGACATTCTTTACGTTTGCATGCAAAAGGAAAAAACAAGTATTATTATACAGTCAAAGTAATATGTTCAAATATCCAGTTTTACATGTTATTTGATACAGTTACAAACTTCTTTTCATGGTCGCTTTCTGCTCTTGGAGCAGGCCACTACATATATTCTCACTATAGATGTGTGGTAAGTAAACATTATAAAAAAATTTCTACGTTACTATTATAAAACAATGTTTTAAGAGGCAGAGTAATACCTTTTAAAACTATAAATAAGCACCTCATAGATACATGAGAGAAGATTATCTCTAATTAACGTTGTCCCTGCAAAATAATATAGATAGTGGGATTACAAAGCAAATCAAATTGTTCTGGCATAATGGAATAGCTACTGAATTGTAAAGCCAAATTAGGGTAGAGAATTAAAAACCAAGGGGAAGATAAAAATAAAATTAGCAGTGTGCTTATTAAACACATTCGGTAATAAAATGACTGCGTATAAGGCGGCCGCCAGGTGCCCCCAAAGCCATCCCTCCTCCAGGCCGGCCCAGGCCAGCCCCCCCAGCCTCTCCTCCTGGGGCAAGTGTTCCAGCCCCACTGCCCTGGGGGCCCTGCCCTGAGCAGCCTCCAGTTTGTCCGTGTCTTTCCTTCACTGGGGGCCCAAAACTGGATGCAATACTCTAGGGGTGGTCTTACAAGTGTTGCAGAGAGGAAATAAATTGCTTCCTTGATCTACTGAATATACTTCTGTTGGTACAGCTGAGGATGCTGTCAGCCTTCATCGCTGCCAGGGATCTCTGTTGGGTCATGTTTGGCCTAAAAGCCACCAGAACACCCGGGTCCTCTCCAGAAGAGCTGCTCCCTGTCCTAGCCCGTGTTAATGCAGGGGGTTAGTCCATGCCAAGTGCAGGGCTCTGCGTTTGTCCTGGCTGAGCATCATGCGGCTCCTGCTGGCCCATTCTTAGCGGTGGTCCGGGACCCTCTGGACAGCTGCCCTGTCCTCAAGCATATTGACTGGTCCCACCAGTCTGGCTCCATCACCAGACTCGGTGAGGGTGCACTCTGTCACAACCTCCAGGTCACTGATAAATGTATTAAACATCACCAGTAGGCCCCCGGACAGACCCCCGAGGAACTCCACTTGTAACCAGCTTCCAGGTGGATCGTGAACCATTAAACACCAACCATACAACCCATTTTTCAAACGTCTAGTAGTCCACTCAATTATTGCTGTTATAATCACTATTCTCTTCAACAAACCACCTCCCTCCGTGATTTCAGGACCACCATTGCAGATCTGAATAACAAAAATTAAGGTTTACTGCTACTTTTTACTACTAGTGACACTCCGTAAAAAGGGCAGCTGTGCTGTCGGAGACTGAACGGTAACTTACTCTCCCTTCAGCAGCAGACCCATTCACCATCCTTTCTTTGCTGAATTCTTGTTGATACAGCTCGCTGATGCATTTTTGCCAGAAGTAAAGCCAGTTTAAGACATTCTTTGCCTCTTAATTTCATTACGATGACTTGCTGGCCCCTTGGCTGTGCTGGTGCTGGTACTGGTCCTGGTGGGACCAGCTGAGGGGGCAGTAACAGTAGTGTGGAGATGGGGCCTAGAGTGAAGGTGAGACAGAAAGGTGGCAATGTCTGAAACTGGCATTCCACAAGAGAAAAACATACCATTGAATACTACATATTAGCCTTACTCCTGGCTGACCTGAAACAAAACCAGACAAACAAACACAGTGCCTCTAAGAGATTTTCAGCTCCTTAGGATCATTTTCCAAATCTCGCCTGGTGACAGTAACAGTAAATATGAAACTCCATCCTGAATTCTTCTGTTCCCTGTAACATCCCCCCAGTAGCATTCAGGTCAGAATTAAATACAAGTGCTGGAAAACCCTCCAAGTTTGAGCTAATTTTCACAGAAAACTCCTCAAACCAAACGTTATTCAAGCTCCTGAACAGGACATTGAATAATGAAGCTGGTGAACACACACAAAAAAAGCATGACATCATCCAACATTTATATTTGTTCAATTCTCTCTGAGGGAACATTTGTGTGTTTTCAATAGTAAGGGTGCCATGGCTCTCAGGAGCTGTTTTCTCAGGAACCAGCAACCGAGGTTCATTTCTACTCTTCAGAAATGCCCTTTCAGTTCCTGATGGCAGTTATGTGCCAAAGGGGCCCAGCAGGCCTTCTGAGAGACTGTCACTGGTGGTCGAGGAATGCTGGAGTATTTCCTTTCACTGAAATGCCTCTTTCCATTTCTTGAAACTGCAAAAATTTATACCTAGAACTCGTAAAATTATTCTGAGTCACAAATCACTGTCCATCTGATTGGACCAAATTGGACCCAGGAGGAATGATCATATGCTGTGTCTGTGCTTTCTGGAGAAAACTCTAGGGCAGGGAGATAATATTACACTCTTTTCTCAAGCAATTGGTTCCCCTGTATCTCTACAACATTTTCAGCTGAAGGCCTCTTCGGGTTGAAGCTCTAAGAAGCAAGGGTTGTCTGCCTGAATGGCTCTTTCAGATGACTCAGGGGGACACTCTCAAGTCCATCCTTTTCTTTTAATTCTACACACATTTTTGTTCAAAATGTAACTTTCATTAATGTGTGTTAGTGAAATAATGATGACCATTCTTAAGGATATAGAGAGTTAGGGGAGCTACTGTTTATCTGAGACATTAAATGCCCTCAACACTTGTTCTTCTGTCAGAAGGACATGGGTTTGTGGACAGAAGGTTTTATCCACAGCCTGAATCTAAAGTTTGTTGTAAGAGACACCTATTACAGTGTTAAAACACGACAATGAAAGGATTCCCAAATAGCAGAAAGATCAGAATAAGACCAATGAAGATAAATTAAGATTAAGCTGGGTGTGGATACGTTTTCTTTCTATACAAAAACAAACATCCATAGTTTTCCTTACAATAATTCATAGGATATAATGGGAAATTCAACTGTGTTCTAGTGACAAGGAAATGAACTGCTTTATGTATATAAAGAGAATACAGTTTTGTGTGTCCAAAGAGTTACCCATGGTAAGAACCAGAACTGATGCTTGTTACATATTGTAGGATGAACAGAGAAAAGAGAGAGTTGCAAAGAAACGAGGGAATATCTCACATAATCCAGATTCCTTTAAAAAAATAAAAAGTCAAGCAACAATATACCACTCAATTATAGCAGTAAGTATGGCTGTGGAGGCTGGCATCTCTGCATCACACATGTAAAGTACTACAAGAAGCAATTATGAAGAGCTAGGAAAGTGCTTCCAGATATAACAATAGTTTATTAAAGTCCATCTGGTGGGTAAGCCAGCAAGAGGGAGCGTCAGTATGTGCCTAGAGAAAGTGATTAAAACATAAACAGGATGTGGTGGAGGAGGTGAATAAGAATCATATTCATGCAGAGTTTCATTAGTTAGTTTTTCTGGGACAGCAGCTATATTTTGCTTGATGCCAGCTGCTGTATCCCTTTCCAGCCCAAACATACCCCTGATATTTAACTATAAGGCTTGTAAGGCATAATTAGTGTTTATTAACTAATCCAGAAAAAGGGGCACAAATTAGAAGTCTAAGGTCTCAGTGGCCATCCCACTGAGGATAGGGGACCACTAACACCTGACAGCATGGGCTATTCTCCCACATCAGGTGATGCACGCGTGGGTACATAGCTCGATAGATCCTTTCCCCTTCTTCCCTCATATAGACAGGCAACATTTACCAGGTCTTCTTGAAGAAGCCCTAAATACCCAAGCACATCTGCAGTAGCACCTGGCTTTTCCAAATTCTCAAAGATAACACAGCACAGAAACTGCTACCTGTCATGACTGGGTAAGCTATACCATAACCGCTCATTGGAGACCAAGGGAAATCTTCATTTTTCACTCAAACAGCCTTCAGAAATTCACATTAACATTCATGATCAACATTTTTGCAGCTTTTATTATCCAGCATCTCCACAGATCTCATTTCTTTCCACACTAGCCTTGACCAACTGTCTTACAGCACCATCAAAAGAATAATCCTCATCACCCATGCTCACATGCCCAGAACTGTCTTTTTGTGCCTTAAGCCTTGTCTTAGACTATTTTTCAGTTCTCAGCCATCATCTGCATGGAAAAAAATGTTTAATTTTCCTCTCCTCTTCTCTCCTTCCACAGGTAATATGACTCTAAAAGTTTTCAGAAGTGTGTCAACTATCTTCAGTTAAACTAAAACCTATCATCATGGCCACATCTTGCCACTGAAGGAGGTATCCTTGTTGCTTAATGGAGGTGGATGTTCTCATCTCTTCCCTTCTCCCATATTCCCATATATGTTGGACATTTTGTCAAAATCCATCTCTCTTCTGGCTTTATGGTGTCCCAGTGATGATACTTTGGCATGTTGATCATCCTGGCTGGGATGTGCACGTGCATCCTTTCTGTTTTTAGAGACAGATGCAAAGAAAATGGTTTACATAAAGCAGCACTTACATCTGGGTCTAGGCTGCTTACTACAGCAGCAGCAAACATCTATCACCAGCACTTTAAAGTGAGTGTGCTGCCTCAGATGAAATGTTGAAAGATTGTCTAGAGCTCAATAAATCCACTACATTAGCAGTAAACTATTCTAGTAATTAAAAGCATTTCCAGAGATGAAAGACTATAGAAAGTGTCTTTTACCAAGTCAATTTTAATTCTTTTCCACTTTGATTCAGCTGAGTGTAGACAAGGTGGACATAGAGGAGATGATGAGGTAAGTCAAGAAAGAAGTGACTGGTAATGGATCAATTCTGCACTGACCATTCGCAACTAATTGGCATTTATTAGTCATTTTGCAAAACTGATCTTCCAGCTTCAGTTCCAAAGCTATAAATCTGATTTTCACTTTAAAGATTGCTGAAAACCACAGTGTAAAAGTTTATCTTCACCATTAAAAAGGTTACTAACAAACAGAGCTATCCTGAGATAGAAATGCAGTGAAGTCAAGGCAATTTTAGTTTTAGCATGAGGCAAACTTGCCAAAGTAAGCCTCGGACAGGAGCATAGAGCTGATCTTCTTGTGATAAGTGTCTTCACTGTGCTTTTATACCATGGTAGTTCACACATGTTCGTTATCATATTGACTAAAAAAAAATAAATTAAAAAAGGAGGGAAAAAACGAAAGAATCATTTACAGCAGAGGAGCCCTAAGGAGCAGCATCACAAATGGATTCTCACTTAACTTGCTGGTGGTTTTCCACTGCTCCTTGCCTTTGTTAATTCATTTTCCATCCATGGGCTATCAGTGTATCCAGGGAGCTGCATGTGCCTAGATCTACCCCAGCAGCCCAGTAGCAATAAAACAGTTAATAATGTGTTCCTTTTTTTCCATGTTTCCCAGTGACCTATGATGTTTGGCAACTCTCTATTCATGATTCACAAAAAGATATCTGTCCAAGGAAAAGCTATTCCCCTTCTTCTTGCTTCATAGTGAGTCTTAGAATTTCTTTTACCATGATTCTTCTCCAAAGAGTTTTCTGTGGGGGTGGGGAGGGTGGGAAAGTCTATCTGAATGCCTTATGTTCACTGAGAGATTGTTACAGCATGCCAGGATTTTACAGGGGTGAAAATATTCCAGGAAGTTGTTATTTATCAATTCCCAAGGAAATTAGCTCACAGAATACCAAAATAAGCCTTAAGTAAATGAAAGTAAACAAAGTAGTAAATGCCAAGGGATATGTCATTTTGCTTTTATTTTCTATTTCTGTTACACCAACACAAAAAACATCATTGGTTCTTGTCCTCTGTCCCATACGAACCCAGAACAGTATAGGTTTCTCTGAAAAACCCCAAATCTGAGCTGTAAACATGGAGTCGAACAGCTCCCACAACTGTTTCTTAAACAGTTGGAAGTCATCCTTGCTTTTCATCCTAGTGTTACTGCAGTTCCACCCGAACTTGGTGTTCCCTCGTTTTTGTCATTTAAAATTGCACTCAGAGTTTCATTAGGATGTTGAAGCAGGGAGTTATAGTTTTTTTAGACAAAGATCCTTCGAGGACTATTTTGGGTTCATCAGGGGGGTGTTTTTATCTTAAGGTTCTGACTCAAGTTCATAGAGCAAACAGTTGAGGCACTTAAAAAGTCCAACACTTCACCCTTCTCATTATGGCCTCTCAAGTCGAGGCAACATCTCCACCAAGGAGTCAACAGTACTGGACACATACCCTCACTGCGAGTGCAGCTCAGATACTCCATTTAATGGTCTGGTCTGGTCTGCTTTCATCAGCAGTTTAAACTAATCCACCTAAGTGTGAATTGCTGCACCTGCTGGGAGGTCTCCACTGGCTCTGCAGGTGTGCGCTGGGAAACTGGGAACTGTAACACTGGAAAACACCCTGGAGAAAGTTGCTAGAAAGCATTCTTCATGTCAGTAGCACAGCTGGAGGATCCAGCGCAGAGGGCTGGAACTGTTTCACCTTGCCCCACAGCATGTCTCAACCTGTCCATCCTAGCATCACGGTCTTTTGCACTGACAGAACTGCCTCCCTGCCTGACACCATATGTATTTTACAGCCTCCTCTTGCCGTGGCCTTGGTTAATTTAAGGCAAAAACTCAGTGCAGTTGCCTTCCAAGAAAGTAAATAGAAGGTCCTGGAAACCGTGGGCTGTTCGCTACCGTGTTCTCATGGCAATCCCCATGTGGGAATTCAGCTGGCCAGAGGTGTCCGTGTCCCTGTGGCCTCTTGCCAAGCCGCGGGCTGTGGGATGAGTGGGCAGGCTGTCTTGCCTCCGTCTGCGGAGATCCCCGGCGGGGACAGCAGCCATGGCGCAGGGGACCAGTTCTCCCCGCCCCGCGGTGCTGCTGGGCTAGAGGCTGAAATCTGCTGCCCCAGCACTGGAGCCTGCTGCAGACAACACCCCGCTTTCCTCCTTTGCCCGAGAGATTAAAAAATCATCCGATGCCTGTTCCCTGTGATTCACTTGTTGAAATGCCTTTGTCGATCCTCAGGAGAGAGAAACAAGATCACTGGAGCAAGGATTGCTCAGTGTGGAAAAAAATGCAGCCAGGGGAAGTGGAGCTGGCAGAATGAAAGCCTGTCACTGCTCTATCCTTCCCGCAGAGCTTTGTCCTGTCAGACTTTAAAGACTACAAAAGAGAAATGCCTGCTGTGGAGAGAGGGATGTAAGACAGTTACACTTCTCCATTTGATCACCTACCACACATGGGCGGGCAGAAGCTTCAAAACAGTAGCGATAATGTCTTGTTCATAAGGCTCGTTATAAATATCCCTGAAGTGGGTAATTTATGAAGGTATAGAAACAGGGAGCCAAAGAACTTTTTAATTGCTGTACTATAATGAGCTATCTGAGCTATGTGATTAGCTATGTGATAACAGCACTAGCCAAAAGATAGTTTAAAGGTATCCAGTGGCTTAGTAGAGCAACAGTAGCTGTAGGTTGCCAGTGATATGCAAAATTCAACAACAATTTAAATGAAACAATTTAGGGAGGAAAATACAGATACAGCAACACAAAGCATTGTTGTGACTACATTTTCAAAGGGTATTGACAAATATCAAACTCTCTCCAAATTACACTGGAGCCTTTTGGTTCAGACGCTGTTTTGTTCAGCCTGAAATTTTTCCCAATTTGTCCAAAAGATTTTCACAGAAATTATTTCAGTTCTTCCAGAATGTTTCTTATTTATTTTTTAGGCAGTGTCAGTAAACCAGAAGAATTAATTTCTTGCAGAGTTTGAGCCAGAAGCATCCTGTGAGGTGCCAAGTGAGAGCTATGGGTATTCAGTATCTCATAGCACAAAGCCCTGAGAGTGTCACGGTTTTGAGTGGTTCCTTTTGGAAACCTGAGAGTTTCTTCTCGTGATCACTGCTGGGAACATCATAAAAGGCAAAGGAATATGTACAAATAAAAAATTACCAAGTCAGCATGAGTCCTTTCAAGGCTTTGGGTTGACTCAGCTGTAGAGCTGAGCAGAATTAGAGGAGCTGGGCAGAGCCGTTTGTCAGCAGTGAGAGACAGGGAGGAGGCTGCGAGGTATATGCAAAAGCGCTGAGAGAAGAGGGATGTCAGGTAAGGAGAAAAAAATAACCTCTCTGGGTAGTGGAGGAACTCAGACTGCTACAGGTTAATCATTAAACTCAGAACAAGCTTTTACCCCATGTCAGTCTTGTGAGCTATGGGCTTGCTTCTTTTTGTCTTGCACTCTGCTTCTCCTCTCCTAACGATGCAAGTGGATCAGTTAGTGACGAGGCAGTTTCTCTGGCTGATAAGAGGGCAAAAACTCTAATTACCTCCATATCCTGTGTTAATTAACTTGGGCATTAACATTGATAAAATTCTGGCATGTACATCACTCAAGACGATTGTTCTCCCATGCAACCAAGTGCTCCCAAATTACCCACAGAGCACTGGTGTCTTAGTAAGGGGCGTATTCTTTACCGTAATCACCTCTTGCTTTGTCTCTCACCAGTTTTTGACTAGAAAAGGCATCACTGCTATGGAGCATGAAACCACCAGAACTCACGCGGTGCCATCGCTCAGTACGGGGATGCTTAAATCCCTGGCGGGTAACACAGCGGGGCCAGGCAGCAGCTTGGGCAGCTCCCCTGAGAGAGGAGCCCTGGGGAGTGGGAGGGTAGCGTTGGGCCAACACCGTCTCTCCAAACATGGTGAGGGAGAGAGGGAAAATATTTTAAATCAGCCAGCACAATGAAGGCGTTGTAGAGCTGGGAAGAGATGTGTGCCCTGCACCCTTTAAATGGGTGTCAATACTCCTTTCCTGTTACGTCCTCCTGAAAGCCAAAGCAGATTTTTCTTCTGTGTTCAGCAGATGCGTCGGAGAATTCACAGGGCTGTGTGGGTTCTGCACTTTCATGGGTACATGCATGTAGGCACACATCTTTCGTTTTCTACATTAGTACCGTATAAAACTCACGGTGCATGCTGCTGCTGAAAAGCCACCACATATCTTCCAGTGCACGCAGCGTATTCAGCCATCTTTAAACACTGCTACTCCTGTTACCTTAGTAACAGCCTGAGGGAAATCCCTAAGTAATTAATCAAGCTGCTTAGCTGTTTAAGGTTTCTTATGAGGGAAGCTGTTGTCTAGCTTCTTTCTCACTGCTGGCAAAAAATTGATATTAAGAAAGAAATGACATGCGGGCTGATGTAGGCAGCCTCCTTTGTCTGTGATATGGGGGAAGGAGAGTGAGTGCCCATGTGTACCTTGTTAAGACGTTTATTTGGCATGGGTGTACATGCTTAGTAACTGATATTGCAAGTAATAGCTGAAGTATGAACCTCACAGGATTTAAAGGTGCAGCTGGCAGGCTGGATTTCTTCAAACATTTCAATGTCCTTTCTAAGAGACCATTTCGCTTTCTCCCTCCAGTGCCACATTCAGAAATCTATTCCAGGTTCACCAATCCATAACCGAGTCAGACTGCAAGAAACTGCTACAATCATTTAGTCTGAGTTCCCATACAACACATCTTATAGAAATTATCTGGTTGGGTTTGTTTTTCTGCAGAAGGCAGTATTCTTTCTTGTACGACAAATAGCGTAACTGAGACTGCCAGACTGTGGAGACCATAAGACCTGCCTTGCAGAAAGACATATCTGCTGACCTTTTCCTCTAGACACTTAATTGGGAGACAATTAGACAAAACTCTAAGGGACATGGACTGTCCTTTCTCCTTTCAGTATAACAGCTAATGTAATAAAGTCAACCCTCTTTCATGGTGTGGATCCCTAAGGATTTTCCCACGGAGCTGCGGTTCTGTGCCAGGTGTGCAGAGTGGCTGCAAACCCATTCACTTTCCTGAGTTACCTCCCAAGGTCACGCAGAGGAGCAGTCCATGACCATCACAACGAAAGTGTGACTAGGTCAGGTCACTAACTTTTCAGTACAGCATTTTTCCTTCAAGTGGCACAGATCCAACAATAACAACATCAACAACAACCACCCCAGAATCTTCACAGAAACTTGCATCTTGGATCATTTTTTCCTTAGCAAGACTTTGCAGACTCTGCTGGGCGAGAGACAGACCCAGCTGAGGAGAGACAGTACCTGGAGCTTAGGGTACTGACCAGAGAAGAGGATGATGGCGAGTCAAGCCGCTGGTCATCCTGAGCAAGATCAATGCCTTGAGCTTCACCACTCAATAGCCTCTCTCAATGCTCTCAGTACAGTGATACCAGCTAAAGGGTCTCTCCCGTGTGTCATGACAGCCTTTGAAAGCCTTGCGTTGCCTGTGTATGGGACGGGACAATTTTTGGTCTCAAAAATGCTCCGAGGAGGAGATAGCAGCAGCAGATGCCTTTCTGTGGCCTGTGCCATGCCAGAAGGATGCTATTTAACCTTATTTTACTTGCTTTGCGTGCTGAGCCTTGACAGTACCTGCCCCCATGCTGGCCTGCATGCTCTGCTCTTTAAGGCTCAGAGATTTGCATCTGTTTCACCAGTAGACACCATTTTATTTTTTTGATCAGTCAGTCCTGGAGAAGTAAAACACTTTATGCCTGTTAATCTCTAACATCAATGAAACTTAAGAAAAGAAGCTTACTCTAATAAAGAAACAGGCATCTGAAAAATTAGATGCAAAATCTACAAAACAGGAAATACATATGCCAGTAAAATGGAGTTATCGATTACATTTAAACATTATAGTAGGTTTCTCCTAAGTGCTCAGGGTCTCAGCTGACCTGGTGGATGGGCTGGCTGCCCCCTTTTTTCCCCATCTGTGGAGCATTTTAAGCTCCCCACGGTCCCCTCTCAAAACTCTCTCATGGCTTTCCTCTAACAAAAATACAGCTCCTTATACTAAATACAGCTGTGGTGACTCAGTTTTCTCCTCCCATTTTCTCAGAGGTTCATTTCTGAAAAACTAGTGGTGAAAGTAAAACACGGCATATTTTTCGCTCCCCTAGGACTTTCTCTGCATTTACGCTGCTATGCTGTGCCTGAACTAGCACATTTCTTCTACTCGAACTAGTCTTCTTGCCAGTTATGAGTTTTGCAGCATGGATACAACCCTGTAAAAACATCATGAGAAAGGCTCATTTTATAAGCAAGTTACTGATCTCTCTGGATAGGATTCACCCCACTTAATTTTACCTGTTTCTAAGTTAGGTAGCTAGTCTCGGTCATCAAAGTGAAATGGAGACCTGGATGAACATGGATGACGTGCCCTTTCACCCCTTGCCCGCTTCTCTTCTCTGACTGGAGAGGAGACATTAGTGATTGAGGCATAAGAGGCACCTACATTTCAGGTCCTTCAGGTTAGGTGAGATGAACCTCACCAGTGAACCCCAGGGCCTTTAGGACCCTTCCCTGAGACCACACGTTGCACCAGACATGACCTTTAAGTTATCCCACAGCTGACCCCCAAGGATATAGTCCACTCTGCTCCACACCTGTGGAACAGGTGTTACAGCAGCATAAAAATATACAATTAGTACTAATAACGATAGCAATGGGTTTGATGTTTATGTTTCACGGTCCAGCCTAAGGACAGTTTTCTCTACTGTGGGAGTCATTCTTAGACTCTTCCTCCATTAGTCTAATACAAAGGTCAAACGTCTATGAGTTTTCAGAAGACCTGCAGTCATTTTGCTGTCATCTGAAAATGGAGAAATATATATTCTTGAGTGGGTTGTGTATTCCCACTGGCTTCCCATATATACAGGGATGTATGTACATGTTCAGAGGACAAATGGTATGGCAATGCAGAAAACTGTCTATGATTAGCAGTGTTTGCTGCTGTCTGCTACAGGTGGTTCATCTATGCCTGGATTGGGCAGCAAGTTATCATGGAGATTAGTTTCCTTTGCCTTTTCCTTTCCCTGTTTCTTTTTTTTAGATTTATATCTCACAAAAAGTGAAAGTGCTCACTTTTGCACTTCGCAAAGGAGTACTAATGAGGTCATTAAACGTTGATGACCATCTATGTAGGTGACACACCTTTGGACAAAGCTAGGGTTTCGGTCTTAGGGGAAGGCAGTTTTTCAGCTCCAAACGCCAGACAGGTTGCAGTCAGGCAATGCTTTGCTGGGCAAAAGCATTGCTTGATGAGGCCAACTAGGAATTCACCTGAAGAGAATTTAGAAAGGAAATCAAGTGTTTTGGAATGAGAGAGAGAAAAAAAGAAATTAGGAAAAAAAAAAAAGCCAGAAGCAAACACCTCTTTTGCAGGAGTCACCAAGACACAAAGGAAAAGTCAGAAGTAAAAGGGAGGGAGAAATAAGGCACTGCACAGGGTTTTGCTCTCAACACGAGAAACGCTCCGGCCCACTGAGGAAACTGAACCAAGGAAATCTGTGTAGGTTTTGTCAAGACATCCACATCCCTCGTCTTAACTACATAAGGAATGATGAAGGCCTTGGCAATTTTTTGGAGCTGATGTGTCTATCGCTCTGTCCGAGAGGGATGGCTTGTACACCAGCACTCCAGAAATCATGAGCTCTTGCAAGAGAAACTGGGATGTGCCGGGGAGACTGGAGCCAGCCCTGGGCGGGGTGGGCACCGGCACCCTAATGTCCTATTTCTATGAAGAGGTCACAGGCAGACAGACAGACAGAGTCCAGCAGTCAGGCAAGGCAAGAAACGGCGCTGCAGCCAGGGAAGCTGCCAAGGTCGGCAGGACCCCGCTCCACGGACCCTGACCCCCTCTGTGCCGCACCCCGCGCACACCGCGGCTGCACGGGCTGTAGTGGTCGGAGAGCTAAGAAGTTACCTAATTAGGTACTCCGGATTTTCATTTAAAGCTCATTGGAAACAAATGATCTTTGTTCTTTTTCCTGCAGGGATCAGAGGATTAGTTCCCGTACATAAACTGCGCCTTCGACAAACAAAAGAAAAATCAATACACAACGTTACAGGTGTCTCAGCAGTGGAATATGAAAACACGGTGCATTCCCACAGAGGCTGCTTCTGCAGATGTGGCTAGTCATTGATCTTTGCCACCCTGCTCTCAGAAATGCGATGCAGGCTGCGAGGCTTGTAAGAGAGGATCACAAAACCTCTTGATTAAAATAAGAATGTTTATTTTTTTCAAGACTGAGTTCAGGGGAAAAGAGACTCTGAGAGTCTCAAAATGGCTGCAGCTTTCCTCCAGCCGCCCTCCCTCGTGCAGACCTCGCCCGCATGCAGCTCGCCCTGCAGTCGTTCCACTCCTCATCGATTTTCCTTTTCGTTTCCGAGTGTAAATCAATATGTCTGCAACTGGAGGCAAAATCACAGCATCTCTAATGAGGCAGGTGGGAGAGGCTGAGTTCCTAAATCCTAATTCAGAAAACCCTTTGAAAATAACCCTAATTTTAAGCATGCGCTAAGATACATTGCTGTCAGTGACCTCAGTGAACTGTACGCCCTTATGGAAACAGCAGGATTTCGGGGAACAGATCCAGAATTAATGTCCCGGGGAAGGATCAGCACCGGTGCCGCTCAGGCAGCACCGCTGAATGTGCCTGTGCCCAGCATGGGACGCTGCACGCGTACCATGGTTGTGTGACCGTGGTTCATTGGCACAGGCTCCTGGTTAAAGATTTTTCCCCTAACTAAAGGCAGACATCCAAACAGGACTCTTGGGCAAGTCTGGTTCTTTGCTGTCCCTTGTAAATCACATGCAGGATCTTGTGAAGCCACTGAAAAAGCATTTGTGTGAGAGAAACATTTAGTATATCCTCTCCAATAAAGGCTTTCCATCGCCGTTAACTGAGTGGAGTTCAAACCTGGTCTTCAAGGTAGTGGAGGAGAAGCATAGCAACCCAATCCTCAAAAGCTAGCTTCACAAGCCTATCCACAACCAGTAATTAACTGTAGTAAAATACCAGGCCTATTCAAATAACATCCACAAATACATCTCCATTTAAGACACATAGTTAAATAACACTCCAACCTTCTTTTTAATCTTACAGTACTATAGAACCATAGAATTGTTTAGGTTGGAAAAGACCTTTAAGATCATCAAGTCCAACCGTTAACCTAGCACTGCCAAGTCCACCACTAAACTATGTCCCTAAGCACCACGTCTACAACTCTTTTAAATACCTCCAGGGATGGTGACTCAACCACTTCCCTGGACAGCTTGTTCCAATGCTTGACAACGCTTTCAGTGAAGAAAGTTCTCCCTAATATCCAGTCTAAACCTCCCCTGGCACAACATGAGGCCGTTTCCTCTTGTCCTATCCCTTGTTACCTGGGAGGAGAGACTGACACCCACCTTGCTACAACCTCCTTTCAAGTAGTTATAGAGAGTGATAAGGTCTCCCTGAGCCTCCTTTTCTCCAGGCTTGGTTCCCTCAACCACTCCTCATAAGACTTGTG
>NW_010514263.1:0-463 GCF_000687285.1 Phaethon lepturus
AAGAGGGAGGCGAGGACTGCCAGAGAGATAATGACCGGAGGGGTCAGGCAAAGAAAGACAGGGACAAGGAGCGGCAGAGAGTGAAGGAGACGGATGAGGAGCAGCACAGAGGGTTATAAAGAGAAAAGTAACATGCGCAAAAAGGACTGAGGAGCAGAGACGGAAAGGTACGGGGAAAAGGATGGTGAAACAGAAAAAGGAATAAGGTCAGTGAGCAGGCCAAAAGGACAAAGAAAAAGGAGAGGAAGAAGGAAGCAAGGGTAAAGGTGGGGACAGGGAATGGGATGTACAGAGAGAGAAAAAGTAGGACACAGAACAGGGGAGAGGGATTGCGTGATACAATGAGAAATGCATATTAGGACAGAGAGATGAAGAAGGTAAAAACACCGACGGGCTAGAGGACCTGCTTCTCACACCCTTCTCGCTCCTGACGTCGGTTCCGTGGACTCAAAAATGGGATGTG
>NW_010514264.1:0-26278 GCF_000687285.1 Phaethon lepturus
AGAAGGAGATCAGGTTGGTCAAGCACAACCTTGCAAGGTTTCTACACTTGAAAAAATTCAAAAGGATTTTGTCTTTCTTTAAAACGGTCACTTTAAGGAAAGCATACATATTTTTCAAAAATATTGTAAGTCAAGATTATCTGCAATTCAACATTCTCATCTTTATAAAAAAAGTGTACAAAACTAGTGTCATCACATTTTTTACCCAAGCTTCCTGTTCTGTAGCAGCCCCCAAGCCTGCCTTCCTTGGAGAGCTTTACTCCTTTTTCTCTGCAACTGGAACATCATAGGAATAAGTGCTTCTGTTGAGTTAGCCCCCCATAAAGTTTTAGTCATCAATCCAGTGTTAATTCAAGAAGTGGAATACATATAAACATCATTGTAAAAGAACCTGAAGGAAGTTTCACTGATGAACATAAAACACACTGGAAAACACTTCACACTAAACCAAGACTACTAATACTTCCTGAACACCACATCACAGAGAAAGTTAAAAAAGCGTCAGATGTAAAGGCTAGAAAACAATTTTTCCACCTTGTACCATTTTTAAGAGAGATGTATTACCTAAACTGTTACCAGATGCTTCGTCTTTCTCACTTAATATACCCACTCTGCTCTTAATAAAATACTACTCTCTCCTCCTTCTGTAATTCAATAGATACGTCATTTATTTTCAGTAGGTGACTTCGCAAATAGCTAAAACTGCAAGAAAAATGTGACTTTGAAAATACGTCTCTATGCCCTCATCAATACTACAGGTAAAGCTACACGTATCGAATTTATCTACATGGGGTAAAGCTACACGTATCGAATTTATCTACATAGGTATTTTTAACTCATCAGGAATAGAATTAAGGCAGAAATAGAAGTTGGCATGATTCCCAGTCAGAACTCTGGCAATTGCTGCACTGACAGATTTCTCCTTCCCACTGCTCCAAAAACAGTTCATTTTGTAATAACCAGCAAGTTACATTACAATCACCTAATGTTTTGCCACTTTCTGTAGATTTAAAAGAAGAATAAAGGCTAGGTGAGACACTAAGAATTTCCCAATCCCACCTTTCTCTTCTGACAAGAACTTAAACTAGTCTGTTTTAGGTATATCTGATATAGATGCGTATTTTCTTAAGTTCAGCAACAGAGACGTCTCTCTCCATGTCCTCCACCCTAAAAACAAGTTTTTCAAATATCTTTTTGGTAATTAAAGTTGATCTCTTATCCTTTGCTTTGATAGCAGACAGAAACAAGTGACCATTGTCCCCTTTTCTAAAAAGACATGAAAACTTGTTACAGTGTTGCCTCAGTCTTTTTCTAGTCTAGAAAGACCTATTTTTAAGCGCCTTCTTCACAGAACAATGCTATTGAGATGTTTTGAAATCATGCAAGACTCTCTGAAGTGTCTTCATGCAAGTGCGTCTGGTTTTTTTTATGCCCCACTCCCCACCCTAGATGGAATCTTAGCAGCACCAAGCAAAGTCTAACAGTCATCATTCTACATACAAATGCTGTGAATTAATAGATCCAAAACAAAACATATGTATTACTGACATGTAGTCTCTGATCCTTGCAAGTCAGTACTTCTCTGCTATGTGGCTGCTTATCTAGGTATTCTGTATTTTAGTTTCATTCTTCCTTTCTAAAGTACAGAATTTTACAGAACAGTCTATTAACAATTTTGGAAACTGAAAAAAAAAAAACCACCCCAAAAAACTTCAGTCTTAACCATGTCCTTCAAAGTACTCAAAACATCCTTGTAGCTTGGTGTTCTCCACAATATTATGAACACGTAATGTGCATTGTATTATCCAAATCGTTATCAAAGCTATTGTGTAAATGAGGCCCAATAGAGACTTCAATCTGAAATACCCTCCCAAGAATCCAACACTGAATGACTGGAGTAGTTTTAAACCAGTTTTGAACAAATTCTGGTGAATACATCTAGAACATACTAGAATTACTTTTGCAAATAAAGAAATCTTGATGTTTGTCAAATATGAATTCCACCAAAAGAATATAAGCTACTTTTTCTTACACACAAATGTAATTCTCTGTTTCAGAACCCTCACTCAGCATGAACTTGGACTAACTGATCTTTGCTTCCTTGTGCTGTTGTTTGTTGTTATTAAGATCTGTATGATTTCTACGACTTCCCAATATAAATTTTTAAAAGACAACTGTCAGCAGATTGCTTCAGTTTGCTTCTAGCATGAAATCTCATTCACCAGTTTTAATTAGTTGCCAAAAGTACATGTCTTTAAATTGCAGGGAAATAATGTATCTTTTATTTTATTTATCTTCACGGAGTATGAACATAAAATGTAATGCACAGCAAGAGCAAAACAATGCACATATCCCATAGACCAAAACAATAATGAACAAAAAAATTAATTTCCAATGAATTATGAAGGAGCACAACAACCCTTTTTATTGGCAACAATAGGCTTTAATTCTGTAAATTAGCATGGCAAGTTGATACAGATACATTTAGCCAAGTTTTACAATACTAAACAATGTTGAAATCTCTCATTCAACTTTAAAATTATAGGGAAGCTATAAGAAAAAAATACCACAGCCCTTGCTCAAGACTTTTCACTTAAAAAAAAAAACCAAAAATGTACTTAGTAATAGGCTGAGTCAATGCAAAGACAAGCGCCATTAAGGGATTATTCTATTTCATGTACTGCATTTGACAACGTTATTTTAGACACATTCAGGCCTAACCTAAAAACATTGACAAGACAATGAAAGTGTGCAGATACTCTGGCCAGCAGTAAGTTTTACACATAAGTGATGCAATATTAAATTATCTCTCTCTAAAAGGCACATTTCTTTAGATCATTGTAATATTCAGCTTTTGTGGTTCATCAATATATGAAAATGTAGAAGCACTCAGTAAAATAATGCTTTTACTGTGCTTGTGCTTTAACAACACAGCTGTATTGGAAGACTCCACCCCACAAAACATACAGTGAAGCTATCAAGGCACAGGGCATAACCTGAAGATTAATGACTAACAAGTGGGAGGTGACATTCTAACAATGACTAATTCAAGTCAGCCATTAATTATAAGAATATGTCCTGCGCTGAGGTTATTATTGCTGCTGCAGGCAAGATGAAGAGTTCTTAAAAAAACCCAGTAATCTACCAGTGGTGTACACAGGAGTTGAAACTGCAAGTTATTCCCAGACAATACCTTATATATTAACCAGTTTTTAGACCACCTCTCAAAATTTATAAACAATGTAACTAGGAAAATTTATTGTGAAATTGGTATGCAAGTTTAGTCCTGAAACTGACAAACCTGGCATCTAAAAATCCAATTCATTCCAAAAAATCTACTTTTTAAGTACATCATATTAATATTTGTAACATTAATTGGCAGTTCAAACCAAACAGGGCTTACAAGGAACTGCTGCTGTTTCATTATTCAAACCCATCATTGGTACTCAAGTCCCGTGATTCTCCATGGTTTAAGACAAAGAAGTCTTCTTTTTGCAAGCCGTATCTTTCAAGAGCTTCATTCAGTTTAACTGGAGGATCCAAGTAATACTGGAAAAAATAAGAATAATGTCAGGGAAAAGATACCACTGCAGCATTTTGGGGGAAAGACAGACTATCACTGCTCTAAACAAGAAATGGTTTCCATTTTAAATGTTATCTAAAAAGGGGTGTGTGTATCGTGGTCAAATTAAAGTGTTTGGTTTCATTTTTGTTTTTTAAACGATAAGAATGCTGATTTACAGTTGTAGAGTAACTAGCAAGGCACAACCTATCACCCAAAATTCAGTCGTCTTCCATGTATTGAAGTAGACCCCTCGGAGGCAGAAACAGGGTGAGGAGGATGGGTTAGCAGGTCAGCAGATGGCGCTTTCTCTCGTTGAGTACAACAAAGGTGTCGGCTTTACTCTTAAAAACTAGTGCCATTTCAATGAGGTGCCCCTGAAGTCACGTCATTCTATTTGTCACATTTCAGAAAAGGCACCATGAGGGCGAAATCATCCATTTTTTTGTGCTTCTAATAGCACAGTAGCATTTGTACCGTGGGAACTAGTGACACAACTTACTAGAAGCATCATGGATAGAAAATGTATCCAATTAAAGAAAACATGACATATCAGGTGAATGTTGGTAACAGCATCAGACCGAGTTACAAGATAAAGCGGTGCAACTGATGCCAAGATAAAGTTGAAAACAGCTACCAGACAAGGTGTATCAAAGTAGGTGTAGATACTTCCCTTTCACTGCATTTTTTTGTCCCTGTTAAGGCATGTGGGTAACCTCCTTATTAGAGCTGGGGACATGAGGGAGCGGGAGAATAAATCCATCAATCAGCAACTCGGAATAACACAGTTTTTCATATTCTTGCTGGTATTTAACTATGAATCAACTATTAAAAATACTATTTAATTTACTAGACAGACGTGATTAATACTGTATTGACCTACAGGCATGCAATTCTTACTGTCTCCAAGTGACGCACTGCCATGTTTACTTTTATTATTGCATACATGCCCCACCTTTCATGTTCCTCAGCTTTCAGGTATCAGAAATCCTCCACATTTGTTTCAGTAACTCTGTACTTTGAAATTAATATTAACAGTGGAAATACTTTATGTAATTGGTTATGAAAAGCTAAGCATTGTTTTGAACTGCAGTACATATAGTAACAACTTTTCACTCATACAAAATTTATACTTTAAGTATACATTTACAGATACATAGCTTAAATTGCAAGAGCAAAGCTTTATTAATGACTGTGTACTCAGGAAATCTGAGCTCACGTAGAGCATTGAAATTTACCTCATTTGCTAAAGCAAAGGTCCCCCAGTGAATTGCTACAGACTTCTTTGCTTGAACATCAATATGGATTCTTACTGCTTCTTCAGGATCCACATGCTGGTATTTCATAAACCACCTACCAAAACAAAGTAATTTTTTTGTGTCATCTAATTCAGTGCAAAATTTCTCCTTTACAATTGGGTAAGTTGCCAAGAATCTAAAAAAAAAAACCAACCAACAAACTCCATGATATGCTCACCTAATTAAAAAATTATGGAGCATGTATGTCTGAACAACACTGAAAATCAACAAGCTGGAATATACCAACATAGCCACAAAATAGCAGTTCATTTATTTCACCCTCCTTTTCAAACTTTTTTTTTCTTATCTATATTTTTTAATAATATAAGGACATATTACTAGTGCCTTGAGGCATTAAGGCCATAGATTTAAATCCATCCCTGAAAAAATGTCATGTTAGCAGCACACACCAAAAAGTGTGCTTCAGAAGATAGCCTAAGGGAATGGTGGTAAAGCAGAAGAGAGAACCTGGCAATTCTTGAAAGATACCAGATTTTTACCACGTTATTCTGATTCCTATCTTCCCTTCCCAGCCTATACATGCTTTGCTTCCAGCATTATATGAACATTATCACCTAAAAGTGTAGATACCCCATTGTAAGTAGGACACAGATGCTTAAACAGATTTTTCACACTCTGTAAGGGAGTTGTCTTTATCTCCAGATAAGTTGCAAAAACAGTGTAAAGATTGAAGCAAGAGAAAAATGCAGCAAATTGCATGTATCTAAATGGGTTGGATTAAGTGATGCTATTCCAGAAAAAAAGCCACAAAGTAATTTTTACTCAAAAAGCCACTCCAGATTTTTACTCAACATTTTTCATGGAAGAAGATCAGCTGCTTCACCCTTGCTGTGCTTAAGACTGAAAAGAAAAAAAACAACCTCTCCAAGAACATCACACGTTAACTGGAGGAGCCAAGTAATACTGGAAAAAATGAGAATAATATCAGGGAAAAGATACCACTGCAGCATTTTGGGGGAAAGAAAGACTATCATACCTCTAAACAAGAAACGGTTTACATTACACAGGCAAGCACCCTAGACATTTCAGTTCTATCTTCCAGCTGCCTGCTTTTTTGTCATTCAGCAACTTCCTTCTTTTACCCCTATGTTCTATTGTAAAATCTTAATAAAGTACACCTACAGTTTTCGCTTCTATATGTATTTTTTGTCATCAGTGTATCATTTCATTTATGTAGTTTAATCAAACTTTGATTTTCATACCTTGGCTCATAAGCTCCAATGGGGATGGCTGCAAGATCAAAAGGTCCAAACCTTTTACCTATCTGTTCAAAAGCAACACAATATCCAGTATCTCCTGAAAAGAAAAACCTATTCCAAGGTCCCAAGACAGACCAGCTGCCCCAAAGAACCTTGTTATCATCTGTCGCAGTCCTTTTACACCAATGTTGAGAAGGGGTGAAGACAAAAGTTACCGCATCGTGACCAGGGACGCAGTTCTCCTCCCACCAATCCAGTTCAATCACATTCTCACAACCACATCTCTGCATCCAGTCCAAGAGCCCCAGAGGCACAAACCAGCGCAGCTCACTCCCAAAGCGTTCATTTAAACTCGTTACAGTGTTGTAGTCCAAATGATCATAATGGGTGTGGCTGATCATTACTGCATCTATTCTGGGGAGCTGCTCTACTGTGCACGGAGGTCCTCGGAAGCGCTTGGGACCCACCAGCTGAGTAGGGGAAGCTCGCTGGCTGAAGATTGGGTCAGTAAGAAATATAAGTTCATCCATTTCCACCATAACTGAAGCATGTCCCAACCACGTCACTCGCATACCGGTTCCTGTCTTCCCAGCAAGTTCCGGCTTCTGAATAAAGTAAGGTTTTAACACTGGAAGCTCTTTATCGAGTTCCTAGCAAAAAAGAACACAATATACATGAGAGATTTAAGAACATACTTGGCCGTGGAACAAAAACTGCATACAAGGCACAAATCATCACAGTCAAACTTCCGCTTTGTTTATATTTTTAGGCAATCAGAGAACTGCAACACAAAACAGATGCCATTTTAATGGCAATTTTCCCAGCTACTTCCTCCTAATTTCATTTTAGGTTTTTGTAACATTTCCACTTCTCTTCCAAGGGAAAGAAGGGAGAGCTCGAAAGTATGCCATCAGGCCAGAGAGTCTAAAAGCACTGCAGTGAAAGCATTGTAAGGCACTAACAGCATCCTGCTAAGGAAAGGAAAGGCTTTGCAATTGGTTGGCCTTCCCCAACCTGGAAAAGAATATATACACACACACTGTAACAAATGCTCAAGTTTAGCTTGTGCAACAAAATGATGCATCCCCTAAGTCCTTGCACAGGTAAGTCTCAAACCCACAGATGAGAATGCCATGTTCCCAACAGCACTCCACAAAACCTCTGTTCTATTCACCTTTAGCAGACCCTCTCTCTCTCCCCATTATGTATAGAAGCAGCACAGGGAGGTTAACCTCACTTGGCTAATGCTAGCGTTTACAACTCTCTTTTCCTATCCTGCCAATAATTCAATGAACATTTATAAAACACAAACTCATTTTTAATATGGGCCTTGAAGCACTTAGGTATGTTTCTCATAACGTTTTATTGAAGTCTTCAAGGTAATTAAACTTCTAACTATTACTGAATAAATCACTATACTGATCTCCCCGTTGCAGTCCCATGAATGATTCCAAATCAACCTAAATCCACACTCCTGTGTAACAAAGTTACAGAAACCTTCCCTCACCTCCCCTCTTGTTCCAGTGTGAATACTTATGCAGTCCCCACTGAAGTCTGACAGGTCAGAGAACTGATCCAGGTGAACATTAATGCAGAGGAGGAAAACAGGCAGCTTTCAGCTCTATCGGCTTCCAAAGCTGACTCTAGGTGTAGCCTCAAGTTGGCACAAAGGAGGCCATGGATGTACATTATCTACTGCAACTCATCGTCTAACCACCACTCATTCTCTCATTTTGAATCAGAGTTAGGTTCTTCACTGCAGTTTGGTTGAGATGCTTATGCAGAAGTTTTATTTGTAATAAATGAGATTTTTCCTATTTAAAAAAACAGCCAACCAAAATGTCTTCTCAGAGTTCCTGACCATCTCCAGGTCTGCCACAGTGTTTCCGCTCCCAAACAGTTCTGGTCTGAACTCACAACTTCAGAATCATTTTCCTGTGCTTGGCAGCTTCTACAGACTCCTGACACTATTCTCTCCCTGGTAATCACAGTGTCCCAGCACTTCTGTTTCCTAGTCAAGTTCTCCCTGCAGTGGTTGCTGTCTTCATTCTCTAGGTCTAGGAGAATAGATCAGCGCTATCAGTGAGCTTATACAGACCTGACATCCCGCCCCCTTAAAAGTGCAGCAGATGCTGCGACAGTTTAGGAGCCCAGGATTTCCCTTGCTGAAACAGTGCTGACAGCTTCAGGAAAGTTACCTACTCTACAATATTTTATTGATTTGGAGGACATATGTTTGGAACAAACACACACACCTCCATCTGCCTGCACTTCTACTGTAAGTAATACAATATTGATGTAATTGCTCTTTCTTTGATGTAATTGCTCTTTCAAAAAAAATTGCTCTTTTCTTAATGGTCATTAGCACTGACCATGAGTGCTAATGGACAAGACATGTCTACTGGAAAAGTTCCATTACCTTCTCCAGGAACAAGAAATAGATAAACTTCTATAAGGCTGAATACAAGCTTAGTACAATACAATCACTTAATTCATACAAGAATAAACAAAGTATGAGTATTAGCCTGAGAGAATCATAGAATAGTTTGGGTGGGAAGGGACCTTCAAAGGTCATCTAGTCCAACCCCCCTGCCATGAAGATGTCACTGCTCAACTAGACCAGCTTGGTCAGAGCCCTGTCCAATCTCACCTTGAATGTTGCCAGGGATGGGGCACCTCCCACCTCTCTGGGCAACCTATGCCAGTGTTTCACCATGAGGGCGGTGAAACATTTCTTCCGTAGCACTAGTCTAAATCTGCCCTCTTTTAGTTTAAAACCATTACCCCTTGTCCTATAGCAACAGGCCCTGTGAAAAAGTCTGTCCCCATCTTTCTTATAAGCCCCCTTTAAGTACTGGAAGGCTGCAGTAAGGTCTCCCTGGAGCCTTCCCTTCTCCAGGCTGAACAACCCCAACTCTCTCAGCCTGTCCTCACAGGAGAGGTGTTCCATCCCTCTGAGCACTTTTGTGGCCTTCTTGACTCTCTCCAACAGGTCTATGTCTTTCTTGTGCCGAGGGCTCCAGAGCTGGATGCAGGACTCCAGGTGGGGTCTCAGCAGAGCAGAGTAGAGGGGCAGAATCACCTCCCTTGACCTGCTGGCCATGCTGCTTTGGAAGAAGACCAGGATATGGTTGGCCTTCTGGGCTGTGAGTGCACATTGCCAACTTCTGTCCAGCTTTTCATCTACCAGTACCCCCAATCCCTTCATCCCCCAGCCTGTATTGATAGCAGGGTTTGCCCTGACCCAGGTGCAGGACCCCGCACTCGGCCTTGTTGAACCTATGAGGTTCACATGAGCCCATTCCTCCAGCTTGTCCAAGTCCGTCTGGATGGCATCCCATCCCTCAGGCATGTCAACTGCACCACTCAGCTTGGTGTTGTCTGCAAACTTGCTGTGGGTGCCCTCAATCCCACTGTCTGCGTCATTGATGAAGATATTAAAGGGTACTGGTCCCAATACGGACCCCTGAAGGATACTACTCGTCACCAATCTCCATCTGGACATTGAGCCATTGACCACTACGCTCTGGATGCAACCATCCAACCAATTCCTCACCCACCGAACAGTCCACTCATCAAATCCATCTCTCGCCGATTTAGAGAGAAGGATGTTGTGGGGCACTGTGTCAAAGACCTTACAGAAGTCCAGATAGACATCGGTAGCTCTTCCCATGTCCACTGATGTGGTCACTCCATCACAGAAGGCCACGAGGTTGGTCAGGCTGGACTTGCCCTTGGTGAAGCCATGCTGGCTGTCTCGAACCACGTCCTTGTCCTCCATGTGCCTTAGCATAGCTTCTAGGAGGATCTGTTCCATGATCTTCCCAGGCACAGAGGTGAGGCTGACAGATTGGTAGTTCCCAGGGTCCTCCTTCCTACCCTTTTTAAAGATGGGTGCAGTTATTTCCCTTTTTCCAGTCTCCAGGGTCTTCCCCTGACTGCCAGGACTTTTCAAATATCACGGCGAGTGGCTTGGCAACTACCTCAGCCAATTCCCTCAGGACTCTGGGGTGCTTCTCATCAGGTCCCATAGAATTGTGCATGTTCAGGTTCCTCAGGTGCTTTCGAACCTGATCTTCTCTTACAGTGGAAGGGACTTTGCTCTTCCAGTCATCTTCTTGCAGTCCATCCCCTCAAGAGGTGTGGGAAGAGAGACTGCCAGTGAAGTCTGAGGCAAAGAAGTCAATTAGTATCTCAGCCTTCGCCTTGTCCGTTGTTACCAGTTTGCCAGTTGTGCTCATCAGGGGGATATGCTTTCTTTGACCTTCCTCTTCTGGCTGATATACCTGTAGAAGCCCTTCTTAGTATTCTTGGCATCCCTTACCAAGTTCAGCTCCAGCTGCACCTTGGCCTTCCTGATCCCATCCCTACACAACCGGGCAGTGTCTCTGTGCTCTTCCCAGGATCCCTGTCCCTGTTTCCACTGCCTGTGCGTTTCCTTCTTGCCCTTTAGATTGCCCAGCAGGTCTCGACTCAGCCATGCCGACCTCTTGCCTTCCTTTCCTGATTTCTTACACCTGGGGATCGAGAGCTCTTGCACTCTGTGGAAAGCATCCTTAAAGATCTGCCAGCTCTGTTCTGCTCCCTTGTCCCTGAGGGCAGATTCCCAGGGGGTGCAAGAAAGAAGCATCACTTTCTATTTCATTCTAAGTACACGAGAATGACACTCGCAGCAGAAATCTGAACCACAGAGGATTTATATTGTGTCACTTAGATTAAAAAAAAGAAGAAAAAAATGGAAGATCCACAAAAGTAACTATCATACTCAAAAACGGATACTAGGACAACCCACCAAATTACATGTGGTTAAGTCAACAAATCAGATTATATCAAAGAAATTAAACTCAGATATGGAATTCATAATTAAGTGTAATAATGCAATTTAGGTCAGTAAGTATATTTTTTAAACAGAAAATATTCTCTTTAAGTAGCTGTTTTTAGAGTTAGACTAGAAATTATTCTGAGAAGTGTAAGTGAATCCACTTTATTTTTGCTGACATTTGACACAAACTAGTTTTTTAAATTAGCATCTTGCAATATTAATAAACAATATTAAATGTATGAAGAACTGGGTAACTGGCAGATGTGAAAAATGAGTTCTTAACTGAGACTCAAACATATTGTAGTAGTTTTGTCTGGGATAGTGTTAGTTTTCTTCCTAGTAGCTCCTGTAGTGCTATGTTTAGGATTTGTGCTGAAAACAGTGTTGACAACAGACTGATGTTTTAGCTATTGCTGAGCAGTGCTCACACAGCATCAAAGCGAGTAGGCTGGGGGTGTGTGAGAAGCTGGGAGGGGACCCAGCCAGGAAAACTGATCCCAACTGACCAAAGGGATATACAATACCATATGACGTCATGCGCAGCAATAAAACTGAGGTAAGAAGGAGGAAGGGGCAGACGTTCGGAGTTATGACTTCCATCTTCCCAAGTAACCATTACATGTGATGGAGCCCTGCTTTCCTGGACATGGCTGAACACCTGCCTGCTGATGGGAAGTGGTGAATGAATTTCTTACTTTGCTTTGCTCATGTGTGCAGCTTTTGCTTTACCTATTGAACTGTCTTTATCTCAACCCACGAGTTTTCACACTTTTGACCTTCCAATTGTCCCCTCCATCCCACTGGAGGGGAGTAAGCAAGGGGCTGCGTGGGGCTTAGCTGCCTACTGGGGTAAAACTACAACACATTTGCACTATTAAAGGCTTTACAAGGATGTGACTAGGATTGACACTATTAAGTACTTGGAATAGTTGATTTAAAGGTAGAACTAATCACTATGAAAGGCATTTGTAAAGGACACACAGACAGGAAGATTGATAGATAAGGAGTAGCACAATTCGAACAACTGGTATCCTGACCTATTTAAATGAAAGTCTGTAAACAGAAGTTCCAGGCAAACCAAGAGCACAAAAGCAGTGTGACTTGGAAAGCACAGACTCTGTGTGACATCTACAGGTTTGTGTTACACAGGCCTCTGATCCGATTCCTCGGAGGAGATCAGAAATGAGGCATTTTGTTTAACTATCATAGTAAATCACACAGGGAAATGGCTAAAGAAATTACTTCTCAATGCATGGGTTTTGTGTTTGGGGTTGTTTGGTTTTTTTATAATATTTTTCAAAAGTATGTTAAAATGCCCAGAATTACCTTTTAAAGCAATAAGGACTCATTACTCAACTCATAAGATTTCAAACTAAAACAAAAGTTCTATTGGCAGTATATGCCATATTAAATTCTTAAAACTCATACAATAGGATAAAACAACATAATGAACAAAATACATAATCTTATGGAACTTTTATCCTGCTATAGTACATTTTGTTCTCTGTCAGACTAACCAGAAACATATTAATACTACAAGAATTGTAACAGATCTTTGAAATATGGCATTAGTGTCAAATCAGGTACCAACAGAAGCAAAATGGGCCCAATACTGTCTTATCTTCATCACTGAAATAACACAAAAATTCCTTCTGCTGTGTCCCTTCCCCCCTCCCATGTTCTTCTTTCCTTCCTAATGCAACGCAAGAAGAAACACATGATGGGCTTTGGTAAGACTAGCTAATTAGCTTAGGATTTTTGGCACTTAGTGCATGCTGGAATACCACTGGATTTTGCAGAAACGAGAACAATCTAAACTGTTGATCCAGCAACTAATAAAGATACCTCAACAGCACTGAAAAAAAGCTATTAATAAAGCCTGTAATGAAAATACAAGAAGTCTATGCATTCTGGATAATGATATAGGCTTGTTGTGAAGGCATGATTATAATACATATAGCTTTTACACAGTGAAGTACATATCCTGGATAATATGCCTTTTTTTTTTTTCCCCACATATGCAAAGCACTTGGTACAGATAAAATGAACCTGCCCATCATCAGGGTATCACTAGGCTCAAAGGAAATTGGAGTAGGAGGCTGCTCAAAGGACATGCCATCTAGCAGTGCTAAATAAAGTATGATACCCTTAGTTTGAATTTTAAACAAGCTCAGAAGTGCTTTACTTCTAAGTTCCACTTAGGTGTGGAACAAACATAGCTGGAACAAGCATCGAAATGGCCAAAGACTCAAGAAGTGCATTTCATTGATCCCTATCCAGGTTTTTCTATTGCTGATATACTTCACTGAGCTCCTGAATAACTGCAGGCACTTAATTAAAAAATTTCATATGCAAAGCAATAAAATTAGTCCAAAATGAATCCTGACTGAGTCAGAGAGACAGCTTTACAAGTGGTACAGTGTAGATTTCTTTGTAATCTTCCTTTATTGCAGGGAATTACTGTAAATCAAAGAGGAGTGCTGCAGTTCTCCACTGCCATAAGAGGCCTGTATATTCTGCACTCTGTAGTACACCTTGGCATGGTGTTCTAGGTACTTCAGTCACTAACCGGGCTTCTGACAGGTGAGATACGAAGGCTATTGTACACATATGGAATAGAGCAGTGGTCAAAGGCAACTGAAAATGCCACGGCATGGATTTTACACAAATATGGCCAAAGTATCATAATGCAGCACACTGCCTAGAAAGCTGTGCACACTAAGGCACAACCACTGCTACTACTACAAGGTGCAGATAATGTCTAGAAGCAGGACACCACATTTAAAACACTAAATTGTTGGAAAGGATCGCAAGACCAACATAGGTTTGCTGTGCTTCTTTCTGAAGTCAAATTATTATTATTAAAGAACAATTACAGCCAAGATTATTTCTCCCTTAAACATGTTCTGTGCCATATATCCTTAAAGAAATCCCCAAACCTCTGACCATCATAAGTTACACAGCTTTCTTGTCCATAAAGCTGATTAAATTCCCTCCTTCACAGGTAATTCACATAAGATAGAAATGAAAAGTGTAAGCTCTTTGCTAAATACTGACTGTGAGATTTATAGCTTATGCATACCTCCTTGGATGCTTAACAGCATTATTAACACCTATTTGTTCAAAAACACTTTCCCTGGTTGCGCACCCTTCAAACACAGCTTTTCTGAAGTGCAGTCAACACATTAGAAAATACACTAAGAAGTAATCCTAACAGTCAAAACTGTAGCCATCATAACACTTGTGGCCACAAAGATAAACTGTGGCTTTACAGTATCCATTACTTTTCATGGAAAAGAAGCTTTTCCAAGGTTGCTTCCCCACCTCCTTCTTAATATACAATATCTGACAGAAGAAATACACGAAGAACAAATAATGATGTTTCCCAGTGAACTGGCACTGTACCTTTAGTATTTCAGTACAAATACTTGCTCAGGTTAGTTTTAATATATGCTATTTTTTCTTCTGGTGTACTGAAACAGAAAAACATACATTTGCAAACACTTCCATAAGTAAATGACAGCAACTATTTATTAAATTTTTATTAAAAAGATGTACATATGGAGTAAATGCCAGTCTGGGGCGAGGGGGGGAAAGGCTAGATTTTTAAAATGAGATATGCCACAGCTATTTCATGCAATAGGAATGATGTTAGTAACAGGCCTCACAAGGCAACATCTATTAAAAAGGAAAAAGAGTGTAACTGTAGTTTATGGCTGAGCTGCGGGGCCATTTTTGTTGTTTTTGTAAATATAAACAGCTGGATAAATCAAAGAGTGTGGAACTAACAGAAAGGAGAAAAAAAAAAAAATGAGAGAGGCAGAAAGAAACCCACCTGTTGAAAGAATAAGGCGATACTGAAGTCAGAAAAACAAGACAGAATTCTAAGTCTCCAAAAGATGTCTAATAAGTATTAATTAGAAACTGTCCTCTTTTATTGAATAGCACAGATGTAAAAGCAGCCTAAACCAATAATAGAAAACATGCAAGTGTTTACCTGCTTTGAGCATGGCACATTGCTGTTATTTTTTTCCATGAGGGACCATTTCAAAATATTTGGCAAGGTTGGCGATTTCCACGTTGGCCATGGGTTGACAAATTTCCCATCTTTCCCTCTCTTTGATTTAGTTACATCCTCTTCTAATCTGTAGTCCAGCCTGAAGCTTTTCCTGGAGGTCCTGGAAGAATCGCTGCCCCTGGAACCGCGACCTGAATTCTGGCGTTTCCTCACCGCTTCTTTAGGGTACTGGTTACACGCAGTCAAAGGCTGCTCTTCATCCACTTTCTTATCCATATCTTTTTGAGGAGAACTAAAATAAATTTTAAATTAATCAATCTTTTCTTGGACTAACCTCAACATTCATAAGCTTGAATGTTCTCACACACACTAGAAACAAGCTTGCCCTTCTCATTTTATATCTACTGTATTTTTTCCTCAACTAAATATGCTTTTAAAACAGTTGCTATTACACAAAAGACTTCAAAAACATGCTGTGGCAAGTAGACATGAACTCTCTTTGTAGTTCAGGCTGAATTTTACTCCCCGGTATGCAAAGCTTCAGATAGTAGCACTATTATCAACCAACTGCAAGACTGAGGGGGAAGGGTTCCTTAATTTACATTTTGGAAGAATAGTAAGTTCCCCCTGAAACATAACATTTAGTGCCTGATGTAATATGATCCTGCAAACCTGTCCAAGAGACACTGGAACTACGCAGTACCTTAGGATTTGCCTACATAGTGACTTTGTTTTGTACTAAGAGCAGCAGCCTCATGTAGCATTAACAACACATTCCTGCATCTATGTGCATCTTGTCTTTAGAAGTAAAGTCAGAACAAAAGATGTTTGGTCCTATTTCCTATTTTGTCTAAAACAAAAAGAAAGCTTATTGTAATCAACACATTACTTCTAAAGACAAGGTGCACATAGATGCAGGAAAGTCAGAACAAAAGATGTTTGGTCCTATTTCCTATTTTGTCTAAAACAAAAAGAAAGCTTATTGTAATAACAGTAAGTAACTGTTTCAAATACAATTTTGATACAAATTTAACTGAACTGCCTAGTGAAAGGCCACAGAAAATTGGAATATTACAAATAAATCATGGCTGCAGTCTCTGTTCTTAATTCCATTGTGAAATGTAAAAAGTGAGAAAATAACTGAGTCATAATTCTGGCACATTTCTTAGAAAACTGTGAACTCAGTAGTCAGTGTCTCTTATTCCAAACTGCATCTCAGTATTGCAGAGTTTAGGAATACAGAGTCCTATTGATCTCATTATATCCAAAGCAGAAAAAAACCCAAATACACCTATTTTATTTTAAGAGTTGCTGAAGCAATTCAGTTGAAGCTAAAAGCTTCAGTTTCTGTATTTATTTTCAAAATTTCAGTTGTAAGTAAATATACTATTCTGACAGTTTGGTGGTTTTGGCTTTTTTTAAATAGGTTGCTATTTTGGAGAGTGCCCAACTTTCTGGTAGTTACAAGCTCTACCTGATAAAAACTAGAATGAACAGACAGCATGATACACTGTTTGGGTGCAGGAATAGTTTTTAATAACATATTGTGAAGTTTGTCCTGTGGAAAACTCTCTACCACATGTTTTAGACTACCTACTATTTCATTAACTCAGATACCTAAACTTTAGCTGTATATTCATACAAGAAGTACTGGGCTGATGTACCCAAGCCAGTATACTCAAACAAACGTTTTCAGAGAACAGAATTAAAGCCCACAGTTTTCTTAGAAATTACTTCCTAAATGACATATTTTCTAAGTAGCTGGGTACGCATAACTCACTGTGCCCCTCATAAGTTCATAATTACAGGGAAAAAAATATATTGTCACTGCAACATTACAGCTAAGATTTTACACACATGTAAGTGTTATCAAATTGAACCCAAATGCATTTACTGGTGATGCTCCAACTTCAAATGCAGAGCCTGTCCTTCCTATTTCAGCAGCAACTGATTACTAAACAGAAAGTGTGGCATCAGTTGCCAAGAAAAATTGATAAACATTGTGAAATTTTCTTAACAAAATAACCATTATTTTGCCATACAGTAGAGATAAAATATTAACACATCAAAATTAATTTCTGAATGAAGCATGAATAATGTTCAGAAAACATTGCTGATA
Source organism: Phaethon lepturus (assembly GCF_000687285.1). NCBI lineage: Eukaryota > Metazoa > Chordata > Aves > Phaethontiformes > Phaethontidae > Phaethon > Phaethon lepturus. The sequence continues at coordinate 17,040 of NW_010514264.1, forward strand.
TGACTTTTTGATAAATAGTACCCTTGGCCATAATCTTGTTTTAATGCAATTGCTTTGTACTCTAGCTTCCCTGTAGTTTTGCTGAAACCACTCCATTTATGCATTTGCTACTTAGCAATAATATCTGCATAATTTTAATTTAACTGTTGATACTCTTAGGCTTTTTTTTCTGTTCCACTAAACATGTACTGGAAACAGCCTTCAATGGAACAGCCATCCAACTTGTTCTACACTATTTTAAGCAGATACAAACGGAAACAAAAAGAATCAGTGCCACAAAAAGGGAGACAGAATACCCAAAAAATTGTAATGGCTATTTTAACTGTTACTTTAACTTAAAAGGGTGGTTTTTTTCTGGCATTCCTCAAAGAGCATTTTCATTGCCAAGTCAGCTTATTAATTTAGCAAAGCACACAGACACAGCATAAACATCTACTCTTCTAGAAAGCATCATGAAAACTAATCACAAAAGTTTAATCAGATAGGTACTTAATTCAAGGAAATTCTCCTGTTAACGTCTCAGATGTCTGATTTTTAAATATATATAACTACTCTAATTATTGTTCCTACAAGACATTTGATATTAGAGACTGGAGTGCCTAAGGTTTTATTTTTAAGCTTCTGTTTATCTAGTCATTCATCTCTAAAATAGGTGAATTCTACTTTTGCTTAAATTTCCATATAAACCTTTGATCTTGTTCTGAAAGTATAAACCTCTAGGGGAAGTAGGGACCAACTACGCTGATTAAACAAAGACAATGTCAGAGCATTTAAGGCACTGCAGGTATCTGTCTGCCAACATATTTTCCACAGGATGCACATACATTACTTTCGTTAGCATTCCATAAGCAACCGAAGGATAAAAAACCTCAGTGCTCACAGAATACTTTAAACCCTTTTACATGCATAAGAAAGGGACACATTTACAGACAATTAACTGACGAAGTATTCCTGATGAACTGTAGATTCCTTTGAAGTGTCAATCTTGCCAGTTCATTTCTTTTCATTTAAACTGGTAAAATATATCCTAGAATATTCATGGACTACAGTAAAATTAATCTAATTTTATTATTAAAAAAACGGTAGACAATAGTTTCTTGAAAGCTCGCAATCATTAGCTTAAAACAAAACTCAACCATTTATTAGTCCAAGGCGATTCTTACCCTTTTGCAAAAGAAAGCCTCTACAGACAAGGAAATTTGGCAGCTGTATTTTAAATATTAGAAAATACCCAATCAGAAATTAAATGAGTTTTTATCCAGCTTTCCTGAATTCTTCCTCAAGAAAAATAATAGTTTGACACTTGAGAAATAAACGTAACCACTGGACTGCCAGCCAAATTATGAGCAATAGACACCAAAAATCAAACTGGAGTAGAGTTGGTTCACTTGAGCGGGGCAGGGGGAAGGGGTCATGTCCTGGGTGAGTATTTGTTGCTGTAAGGTTCCACAAGAAATCTGCTATTTTCCACACTTTTAAACAAAGAGGAAAATTACTGTTCTACTTAAAAGCATTAAACTGCTTTCTTAACAAATGGAACTCATCCTTCAGGATGAGGTGACGTGTCTCCAAACAAGGGCAAGCGGATTGCCACCATCTGTAAGAGGGGGTCAAGCAAGAACGCAACACAACCACCCTCTCTGTGCTCAGAGGTGCTTTACTGTTTCAACTCAATTCAGAAAAGGAAATGGACCAAGACATACAAACTACTAAAGGAGACCATTAGCCATGCCAAATCCACGAGGCCAGAAGGTACTCTAGACGGAGGGGAAGAACACCACTGACTGATGAATACGACGAAGCCTAACATGAATCAAAACGCAGAGCTCACGTAACTGGTTTTCCAGCACCAAATACTAAAAATCCACAAAGCAAGAGAGAAGTTGGAGATCAGGCAGGACGTGGCATGGAAAACTCATGTCTTATGTCACGGTAAACAGGCTTACACCTGTAAACAGGATCTAGCCCTTAGGACAACAGGTTTGGGGTCAATTGTTTATTTTAGCATTGCTTATATAACTGAAAACTTGGATACAAACATTTTGGCTTTAAGCATTCCATTTCTTTAGGAAAATAATTAAAAGTTTAGCTAAACATTTTAATACTTTCTGTTACAAAAGAAGGTTGGAAACAGGATACATCAATGTTACAAGAAGCACCCTGACATTAAAATTTTTCTTTTTAAATGGTGTTTTAAACACAGAAGAGCTTCAAACCAAGTTACTTAAACTTTGTTTAAAGAAGGAATATATCAACACAAGATCTATCATGTGAGTCTTCACCTTTTCCACCAAGTCTTCTCTAACATCCACTACTCCGTAACTGAAATGGATGTAGCTCCCCTAGTAAGCATACAGCCATGCGACTAACTGTGAATTCTGCCAGAACAGATTGACCTTTCTTTTCTACACAGAAATGTCATCCTTAATTAACAAATTCAGAAGTCGGAAAGTTTAAGAGTTACTATGAAGCTATAGTTTACTGGAACCCAACAACATCCACAAAACTTCACACTTACCTTGCAAATATTCCATAGCTTTCCAAATATCCTTAATTTTCTCTATTTTTGAAGCAACAAGTTTGGTTCATTTCTAATTGCTGTCTCTCTGTATAGACTACACACAGAACTGTGCTGCACCACACATCACCTAAGCAGGACAGCACACAATTCCTAGCAAACTCGTTTGGTTTGTGCTTCATCATGCCACTGTAGTCTTATCAAAGCAAGAATCTGAGCTTTCTGCAAGACATGTACTGCTACACAACTCGGAAGTTTTCTTTCAACATATGTATTTTTAAGATTGCAAAAAGCACACTTCTTGGCTTGAAACTAAAAAAACAACAACAACAAAAAAGATTTTGGCTGAAAGGTAAGGTATTTGCAAACACTAGGGAGCATACAAGTGCTTTTTTGAAAAAAGCCTCCTGCCTGCTCAACTATCAAACAACTGCCAGCTAAGTTTTGGCTGTGCTTTTATTTTTCCTTCAGGTCTGAAATTGTCTGCTTTAATTAATGAACAACTTGAGACTGGAAAATTCTGACTGCATTTAAACTTTTATTGTGCAGTACATCAGGCTGTTCATCATACCATGTAGCTTTATTGAGGTAAGAACCGTACACAGATATGCAACTCAGAAGTTTTCTTTCACTATACATATTTTTTTCATGACTGCAACAGCAGTTGCCACAGCAATTATTCCAGACACCCTTGGTCTTAGGATTTCACATAAAGAAGATCTCTCAAGCTTGCACCTAGCTGATCTATAAATACTTTTAGTATTTGAGATTTCCCATTAAAAGTTGCAAGCAAGAACAATCAGCGCAGAAATTTTCATTCAAATTATTTGATATTTTAACAGCCAGCTTGGGATTCTGTTTGATGTCCTATGTCCATATTTTCCAAACATCCACAAAGCAAAAAAGCAGCCTTCTTCGATTCTTGGATGCACCCATTTCATAGGACAACTACAGGTTGCTGGCCCAGTCTTCTCTGTTCTCAACAGATCTATAAGTATCCTGACTCTAACAGTACAGAAGATCACTGTAAAGAAAGATGAATAACTGAGTTGACAGCAGAAACAGAAATAGCTTTCTCCATAAACAATCTCATAGGATTTAGGATGAATCCTTTGCCATTCTTACCTAGTTTTGAGGATCAACAAAGCAAAGTTTTATTTAGACATTAGAGAGAAAAATATTTTCATTATAAATAAAACAAATGTGGTAGTCGTCTGTTGTTAGGCATATTCTTACAACAGCTGTATTACTTAAGCAGAGATCACCATGAGCCAAGCCATCTCTGCCTGCATTACTCCCCCAGGCTTGCTGAAACAAACATTTGTGTCCACATGATGAATCAGTTCAAGAAACCGATCTAACTGATAGTCACTTCTTACCTTCCCATCCCCTAGAGAAGTACTTATTTTTCACCTACATCACTGTGTAACCATGCAAGTGTTTATACCAACAAACTGGATAGGACAGGGAGGAACATACTGTTGTAAACAGAAACTGCTTATGCCAGTGCTGCTAGAGAAAAGGTAATTTATTAAATACCCACCATTCTAAATTCTCTCAGTGTAGCTCAGTGACATAAACACCAAGCCAGGTTCAGCGATTCCCCCTACCCCTAAAATACTTCATTTTCAATCTATTCCCCACCCAAGGTTTCACATTCGGTACTGATGCTGCTTAAACTGTCTGTCTGCCTCCTCCAAGAGTAACGTTTCACATTTTAACCAAATTCAATAGCTAACTACCACCCAAAAAGCAGCCCACTCCCATTACTACCCATTCCGAGCTCTACTTTCCTGGCATTCATTAGGGGAACTAAACCAGTAGAAAGTTATTCATAGTCATTACCAGTGCCTATCAGTTACACCCTTATACGCCTCTAGATACAAATGCAAACAGGCATTTGAGTCAGGTCCATCAGTAATACCTGGAGCCAGCTATTTCTCAACCCTGAGTTAAATCTGATCAGCTATGGCCACTGCATCAACTGCATACAGATGCCTCTTCCTGGAACTGGGATGATACATAACCATTTTCCCTTTGTTTTCACGCACCCTGGCTGACTGGCCCTGTGCAATATGAGCACTCTGTAGTCCCAAACATGTTTATGAACTGTATTTGGTATTATAGAAGTTTTCTGATGTATGCATATTCTGTTTAGGTTATGATCCCTGATATTAGTTGTCCATAGGGGCCATGCCTATTAACAGAGATGACAGACCCAGTAGCCAATTTCTTTAGCTATACAGGCCTATTAAAAAAAGCTATTTCCTCCTCTACCCTCATCTTTTACTGCAGTCTTGAATAAAGTATCCACAAGTTGGCATGTGGCCACCACATTTAAAAGAGCAGCCTAGACTATCACTGTGATTAAGCACAAGAGCAGTGCAATTCTGTGCTATTGCTGAAGCAGGCACCAAAGGAAAGCAGGAGTCAATTTTACCTACACCAGAACGCAAAGTGCTTTCCTTTGCTCTCCCTAAACAATGAATTTCACATGACTACTTAATGTATAGGGAAGAATGCTGAAAACGCAAGAGCTGGAATGAAATTTTTCTTACCTGCTCTGCAGGCCTCAGGCTGACAACATACAGAAGCAAGGTTTGTGCATTACAGCTGTGTTATGGTACACAAGACAACAACTGCATCACAAATCAAATGCAGAGAATTTTAAAATCAGCAAAAAAATAAGAGAAGATAGCACACGCACACAGCTGGGCAGATGAACTGTGGATTGCAAGAGCAACAATAATCTCAGAATCACAGAATCACTATGTTGGAAAGGACCTTCAAGATCATCAAGTCCAACCATTAATCCAGCGCCACCATGTCCCCTAAACCATGTTCTGAAGTGCCACATCCACACGTTTTTTGAACACTTATCCATCTCCATGGATGGCCCTTCACACTTGCACAGAATTTTGATAAAGCTTTTCCAAAAGAGCAAACATGAACGTTGTACCAACTCAGCTACAGGATCCAGACCCCAACTTTAGCATTCTGGCATCAGCTCCACTCCGATAAGTATTTATGCAAATGAGTAGTTCATTAGTTTCAGTTCGTCTACTGATGTGACTACAGTTTGTAACAAAGCCAAACCTTCCCAGGATGGGGCTTACTGGTAGAAAAAACCAACCAAACTTTACAGGTTAGCATTTACAAACACACTTTAGCCACTTCCATGTGTTAACATCCTTTATATCTTTATATATATAGTAAAGGTTTCGTGTCTAACATCTTATGTCAATTAGGTATGGCTAAAAATAAATACTACTACACATAATGAAACTAAGGCTGCTCCACTTGAACATACTGTGGTAGAAATACAATTTCCTTTGTAGCACATGACCACAGAGGCAAAGAATGAACTGTTTTCAATGGATAGAAATCATCTTAAAACCTTGATCCATACGATCCACATGGAAAGGCAGGACCTGAAGCAGTTCATTTATAATCAGCTGTGCTACTTTCATGTCTGCAACTGTGCAATTGCTATCTCCACCTCATTTACTAAGCCTTTTAATTTTCTGTTTCCTTTTCTCTCCATGCCAGAAAGGAAAAAACTCCTATGCAAATTTTCTCTAGACTCACACCAAGAATAATCCTTTAAAACCTTATAAACCTCAGTTGTCCAGGAAGTGCAGCAACGCCCAAGCACTAAGCCAGTTGTTATTTTTGAGTTAATACACAGTCATACAATTTTGTTTATATACACATTTAAATGTCTATTTGATTCCCTCCTTCAGTTCAAAGTCCAAGCACATAGGGCCAATGTTATTTCTCAGCAATATAGAAATACTTCCGCAAATTTTTTCTAAATCTACTTAGATTTCAACAGAAGCTCAACTTTTGCTTGTTCCAACAACACTCTCTCTCTCGCTCTGTGTATGTCTGTACACATACCCATAGATATATGGATTTTATAGAACTATTTGTAACATTTGACCTCAAATGTATTGAAATTCAAACAAATAATTTCCAGATCAGTTAAGGAAAACAGAAGTTTTTCTTTGTTAAAAAATATGTTTTTGTTGAATGCAACTGTTCAAAGAGCATCCTTCACATGAGTTAAGGTAGAAGGTCATTAGCCTTTCCAAACAGAGAAGTTTTGAATCTCCAAAACTACCATACTGGAAAGCCAGAAAGCATATGTGGTACAGCACCCTTATGGGTGCTGCCATTAACAGGTTACAACAGAAACACAGCCATTAAAGTTACAAATGGCAGAACACCAGACACAGCAAAACACAAACACCCAAGGAAACTGGAAACATCACAACACATTAACATTTTTCATGACAATCCTTTTTCCTATATATAACCAGCCTTCTACTCTATCCTCGTGATTCAAGATTATGATGTCTCTCCAGGTACTCTAAATAAAACGCAGAGTGCTTTGGTTGTTAGTCAACAGCAAAAGTGTTTAATATTAAAGTTGTTTGGTTTGTTTTTTTTTTCTTATGGAAGAGTCAAGGCACATTTCCAACACAAATGTGAGCCATCTAGTAATTTTCGAGGCACCATTCTAAATATGTAGGTGTTTTAAGGAGACAGTGTTTAAATTAAACGCACCTGAACAGACACACACAAACAACTTCTTGTTGCCACAATCTCATTATCAGAAACAGCTGGACCTCACTGAAACCCTCTTTCAAAAACCAGTCCACAGCATGGGAGATTTCTACCTAACTAATTGAAACTATTTCCAAATATTATAAGCAATAAAAACTGAAATCTTATCATAAGTCTTACTCAGCAGACAGTAGCACTACCAGTTCCAAGCACGGTAACAGGTCTTACAGAAGAAAAATCTCTTGATAAACATCTTGATATATATTCCTTACCACTTGACTTTTCACCCACCTAATATCTTAGCAAACCTTTTTCTTCACAGTAGGGACACAATGGCAGCAAAATGTTTCCATAGTGTCCCTTGGTAATGCCCAATTCTCCTTGCTGAACAGCTTTGTAAAGTTTATCTGCTTGGGCACAGTTGTATGCTATTATTCTCTCTTTATATAGCTAATAAATACTAAGATATTACATCCAAACAGTAAGTAACATGTAACTTCCTTCCTAGATTTTCTAAGAATATTCAGACCAAGTGCAACATCTGGTTTACAGAAAAATCCTTTTTACTCAGAGTTGGATTTAGACACAAGATGACCAAGTGATTTGCCCTGTTCCTGGCTCTGAGCATATCAGAAGTAGAACCCTCATTACAGTGCTAGTCAGCATACTGCAAGCTACATACTTGCAGCAATTGACTGAAAAAAAATAAAGTGATATCAGGAAGGGATTTATAGATGTGACCAAAGGAAAAAAAAAAAAATTCACAGCAGGTATTACATCTAAAGAAAGGCACTAATTAATATGGCAGCATTTCCATTTTTCTCATCACAGACAAAACAATTTCCTTACCTTTTAACTTCTTTTCTGTAAATGAGCTCTCTGAATGGAGAATTAGCAGTTTTGGTTCAATCTTGAGCTTATAAAGGCTAAGGAAATAGCAGATTTCTGCTGAGGTAATACTTCAAATCTAATGATAATACAACTGAAGATGATGATGATTATAATAATAATAATAATAATAAAAATAGATTGTTTCCTTTTAAAAAGGCTGCGGACCTCTTCTGATTTGGGCCAAGCTGAAGCCCAATTAACTGTTACTTATATTTGAACAGTTTCACTATCATCCTTTACTTCCTCCTCTCCTGAATGTGTCCTCTCCATCACAGCGAGGGAACTGGACAGGGCTTTCCAATCTCCAGGTATTCAAAATTCCCATTATCTTTTTTATAACAGGTATTTCAATTTCAGATCATTTGGGGCATTTCTAAAGCAATTGTTGCAATAATTCTTGCACTAATAAGTCAAAAATCTTATTTCTTCTTGTCTTCCTGAAAATCTTACCTATAAAATGAATCAGGCTTCCTACTTTATTAACTGATAAAGCTGCTACTATGGATTATAAAATATATGACTCTTTTAAATGGTTTTTTTCCAGAAAACACAACTGATCTTCCTGTCGCTCTTTAGTTTTTGATGTCACTTTATCCAGTGTAGTTTGAAAAGTAAAGAAACAAAATACCTAAGTACAAATAGTACCTTCATTTAAAACTGAAAGCTTTCTCCCTAATCGCCATTTAGTAAATAGAAGAGTAAGAAATCATAATCATCACTAGAAAAAAAAAAATTCCGCCGAAGTTTAATGCGAACTCAACGGCATGCCGTCAAGACATTCAGCAAATACTTCCCCTAAACCCTTACTGGAGATAACTGCCGATCATTGAGATTATTTGACTGAACTAATTACATTAAATGACTTTGTTAATACCTTCCACTTCGTCTTTACATTATTCAACGCAAGAAAAACGCTCGCGATAAACATCTGTTCGTGTCTCCTCTCCAAAGGCAAACATCCACTAAACCGTCCGGACCACGAAACGTGTTTTTTCACAGGTGATTATATAACTTGTTTCTTTCAGAGCGCTGCTGCAGCGAATTTTACTGTCAATTCAGGGCGAACGCAAGCATTGCCGCGGGGAGGGGGGAAAGGTAGCACTTTCTCTTCCAGCGTTTCTCTCACCGGTGCGAAAGGATGTCCCCGTCCCAACTGTTCCTGCAGCAGGCACTAGTCGCGATTTGTCGCTAACCACGGCGGCAGCTGTCGGGGGCGGCCCGCCCGCTCCCCGGGCACGAGCAGCCCGAGCCCCGCTCCGCG
>NW_010514265.1:0-8582 GCF_000687285.1 Phaethon lepturus
TTTTAATACATGCCTGTAAGGTCCCCCCTCCTAGAGGTTTGACTGCTGGGTCTCAGGACCAACATAGCCATAGTGCAGCTGAGATTTGCTCCCTTCCTCCTGGTAACCTTGGAGAGAGGCTTCCAGGCAGTGCTGTGGGGAGGCCTCAGCTAGGGCTGGACACTGTCCTATGGGAGCCATTTTCAGCTGAGGCTCTGGTGCTTGGCCCTTGCCTGAACTCCAGTTCCTTCTGCATTGCAGACCTGCCTCTGCCTGGCCATGGCCCTGTTAATCTGGACCTGGACCCTGACCTGCGGGCTGACTTCCCAGGCTGACTCTGGCCCTACCTCATCACTATGGACCTGCCCAGTGATTACTGGGCTGTGTCTGACCCTGGTTCCCCCATCAGGTCTGATCCTGAACCCCACCTCCAGTCTGATGTCCCTTGGCCTGTCCCCATCCCCACAGAGGTACCTGATGCCCTGGGATGAGGGCTGCCCCAGCTCCCTGCCCTGGCTGCTGAGGCCCTGCCCTGCTGGATCCTTAGTCCCCAGGGAGCAGCCAGCCCTCCTGGGGTCCTGACAATTCCAAGTGTCTAAACTACTGTGAGAACTATAGTAGGTTAGTATCGTTCTTTCAGAGTTTCAAATAATGTTGTGATACAGTGGTCAAATAGAAGATAAATAGATATACTTTGCTTCCTAATACACTCTTCTATGATAAATGTCCACTGTAAATTACTGATTATAATATGACCTTAAGTAAATGAATCGAGTAAATGAAGGAAGCTTTGCTACCACACAAATTATTTCACTAAGTTTATCAAGAAACATCTTGACTAACCATATATTTTTTTCCTTAAAATTTGCCACCTGTATGAGTGACATGACATAGTTATATTCATGGGGTTTTAGTTCAGTCAGTTTTCAAATATTTTTCCAAAATATTTGTGCTGGTTTTGGCTGGGATAGAGTTAATTTTCTTCATAGTAGCTAGTATGGGGGCTATGTTTTGGATTTGTGCTGGAAACAGTGTTGATAATATAGAGATGTTTTCCTTATTGCCCAGTGGTGCTTACACAGAGTCAAGGCCTTTTCTGCTCCTCATACCACCCCACTAGCAAGTAGGCTGGAGGTACACAAAAAGTTGGGAGGGGACACAGTTAGGACAGCTGACCCCAACTGACCAAAGGGATATTCCATACCGTATGACGTCACGCTCAGCAATAAAACTAGGGGGGAGGTTGACGGGGAGACCGCTACTCGGGGACTGGCTTGGCATCGGTCGGTTGGTGGTGAGCAATTGTTTTCATTTGCATCACTTGTCTTTCTTGGGTTTTATTTCTCTCTTTCTTTGTTATTTTCCTTTTCCTTACAATGTATTATTATTATTATCATTATTATCATCATAATCATAATCATACTTTTTTCAATTATTAAACTGTTTTTTTCTCAACCTACAGGTTTTCTCACTTTTACACTTCCAATTCTCTCCCCCTCCCCCCCATCCCACTGGGGGGTAGTGAGTGAGTGGCTGTGTAGTGCTTGGTTGACAGCTGGGGTTAAACCATGACAATGCTGCTTAGAGAGACTATGGTTATCTGGAAGTTTACATCAGCACTGTAAATACTGTTACTACCAGTGGACTAATGTTGATAGACTTTCAGAAAGAATTAATACCTAGTATAGGGATGGCCATGGTTGTAGCCATTTGACCTCACTGATACTGACGCATTAGTTTAAATGGAGCTATATCTGGCTTAGATCTGGTAATTCAGGCCCCAGAGCTTTTTTTCCAAGGAAGTAGTAGCAGCATCTCAGATAAAAATCACACAGTTGAGAGTACCCTGATGATAGTAACAATCAGAAATGTCAAAATTTCAAATTACAAAAGTTATGTCCTTTACACAAGATCATCTACTTGTGTAGATACTTGGATAGCTTGCTAAATGTTTTTGACTTTTATTACTTGCTTTAATTTCTTGCATTATTGAATTGTATTTTATTATGTACTGGTATGAGATGATTCATATATTTTCAATTAAAAATTAGACATTTAAGTCTAAGTTGGTCCATCTAGAGTCCCTTTATAATTAGTGGAAAATAACAGGTAACTCTAGAGGGTAATTTATCTTAAACGTCTAAAATAAGTTAGATTAATTACCCTGTGAGGTATCTTTGATGTGACTTCAGATGCCCGAAATGAATCTTACCCAGGGTGTCCAAAACCATGTCCTATCCAAAAAGCAAACTGTATTATCTGCCATATTTATTTGAATTTCACAGATATTAAGGGTTAGTATGGATATAATTATTACGATATGTACTGGAGTATAAGCATGCAAACACTGAAAAGTATTGCTCCATTACTCTCTTCTCACTGACCTGCTGGACTGACTGCTGGAGGAGGGTTCCAATATGTGGAGAAAGGGGATACACTGATAAATCTCAATTTAGGCACCCTTCAGCTTCCATACCTCATTGCATGTGTGTATGCATCTCTTTCTGCCAGAACGAATTGGCTTTTTGTAGCCTATCTGTCCTCCACCTGACTACTTCATTCTCCATAACCAAGTCAGGCAACCCTTCAGGGTTTACTTATGTTTTGCTGTGTGGTGGGTTGATCCTGGCCAGCAACTAAGCACCCACCAGCTACTCATTCCTGCAGCAGGATGGGGGTGTAAAAGTCAGTTCTTTGCTGGCCAAGGAGAGAGGCAAGGACGCTTAGCATAGAATTACCATGGGAATTTATTCTTTTACTTTAGCTGTGCACATAGTGGCACCCCAGCCTAATGCATGGAGAACCTCAATATAGAGGAAAGCAGGGTTTATATATGTTACAATACAGTTGTGTAGACCAATCAAATTACTCATGTTAAGGGGTGGGCTAATCAGTTACTATCGCTCACGTAATCAGTATGTACTTGTCCCATGTGGGATCAGTACATGCTTGTCCCATGCAGGTGGCGCAGACGTATGGTCAGTGGTGTGTTAATCCTCACTGTTCTAAACTGATGTCCCATGCAGGTGGTGGTGGGGTTTATCCTGGATAAAGGATAGTTGCTTGCAGTTCTGGCCATGGTTATATGCCTGGTTCCATTGAAGGGTTAATCTTCTGTTGTTTTGTCATTGGTATGGGGTGTTCTCAGCTGGCAAGAGCTGGCTTAGGTTTCATCTTTGGGTCATATTGACCCTGAGGTAAAAGCTCATAGTCCCAGGTAGTGTTCATTCTTCTAAGCAAGTCATATTGCAGTTAGCATCTTGTCTTTCACAGGGGAAGATAATCAGAAGGCAACCTCCCACAAGCAGGCTGATGCCCAGTCAGTCTCCGACCAACAGCTACCTTAGAATACAACAGCCCCCCCACCATTGTTTTGTTGCTGTTGTGGTTTGTTTGTTTTTTTTTTCTTTTTTTTAATTGAGCTTGAGGTTATTGGTATGGAATATGCCTTTAACCAATTCAGGTGAGCTGTCAACAGATGTGTCCCCTCCTAACCACTTGCCCACCCCCAGCCCACTCTCTGGGGGCAGAGGAGCAGGGTGGGTAAAGTGAGAAACAGAAAGCTTTGATGCTGTGCAAGGACTATTCAGTAATAGCCAAAACACTAGCATGTTATCAACACTGTTTTAGCCACAAATCTAAAACACAGTACCATACAAGCTGCTACGAAGAAAGTTAAGTCCACCACAGCCAGGCCCAGTACATGCTGTTCCTATTTGATTGCTGTTTAGGTCTCTCACCGTCTGGCAGCTTTGCCCTGCCAGCACAGCACAGCCTGTGTATCTCCAGATCTCCCTGGGAGAAAAGGAGCTCTCCGCACTCAGCACCTACCCCAGCCCCACGCTACAGCCAGAAGCCGCAAAAGCAACTAGTGACAAGTAACGGCTACCCTGCCACACCCTTCACCCCCCCTCCACTACAACCCACCCCTCACAGCAGGTGCGTGCTAGGAAAAGGGAGCAGAGGAATTAAGGCCCTCGCGCATGCGCGCCTCCGCTGCAGAAGCCGAGCTTCCCTCGGTTGCGCCTGCGTGCGCATCGTGAGCAAGATGGTGGTGGGGACATTAGTCCGAGGAAGTGAGTGAGGGGGTGCGTTTGGGGTGTTGGGTTTGTGGATCTTGGCTTAGGTGTGTCTGAGGGATGTTACTGTCGGGTAGGGGTTGAGCCCACGTAGAAGCTAGTGAGATGGTTGGGGTCTGCCTGGAGCTTGCTGGGGACACTAGCCCTCGCCGATGAGGAAGAAGGGATGGCTGCTGGGTTCCCAGACTGTTACTTCACGCTGCCCTGAGGGGAGCTGCCTTTGGCTTTGTGGGTCTGTGACGGTGGGAAGAATCGGAGGAATCGTGGTGGCGGTGCTGCTGCTGCTGCAGCTACTGGGTGAGGAGAGTGCGGCAGGCAGGTGAGTGCCCGTCGGTGGAAGAGCTGGCCCCTGATGGACACTGCCCGCTTCCCTGGGCAGCAGTCCTTCCCCTTTCATTCTCCCAGGCAGTACCCGCCAGTGGCAGCGCCCCCCCCCCCCCCCCCGGCCCGTGCGGCCCGCCGCCGGCGCCGGCAAAACTGCCAGCACAGTAGTTCTTCACTAAATGGCCCCTTCAGAAAATGGGCGAGCAAGCCTCTGCGGTAGCGGACACTGATCTGCGAGGCAGAGGCAGGACGGGGGAAGGATGGGTTTGAACCAGGCATCAGTCTGGCAAAGACTTGTGTGACTTGTGTGTGCTTCTTCCTGAAGCCGCCTGCTCTTGTCCCTTGCCTTCTGTTTTTTCTGCGGTCTGGCTAGATCGTCACTGTTCTGGGATAGGGGCTGTCTCCTGTGGGCACCGCCCCTCACGCAGTAGGAGTCTGATCTTCTAGGTGTTAAAAAGCTAGCAGTAGCTTTATTATTTAGCTGTAAAATGTGAGTTGACTTTATTTGATGCTTTTATACTTTAAAATCGCACCAAAAGTATGCAGATATTTGATAGCTAAGGTACTGCTGGAATACAAAGGCAATAGTAGTAAGGCACACAAACTAGCTTCTTTCTTCTGTGAAAAGCTATTTATGTTGCAAGTCCTTGACCTGCAAAACTTTTCTGTAACTGTTAGATTAGTCTTTGACTTCAAAGCTCTCTATTAGTAGGGATTATTTCTTCTGTTATGTTTTCTGTCTAACCTCTTGTAATGAGGGGTGGATCTGTACAGGTGTGTCTGACTACACCCTTGGATTCTGAAGTCATTCTTGCCTCAAGTGCTATTTATAGCTTCAGAAGTGATTGAATGTAAAGCAAAATAATTCAGAATTCTGTAAAAGTCAGTTTCATTGTGGAGCTACAAGGGAAGGGAGAAGTGAAGATGCAAGTGTATTAAACTGCGTAACTGACTTCTTTGTTGTTCTCCTGCCCCCAATAATAATTATGATCTCTATGATAATAGTGGCTTGTAAAACTGGGAAGACAGGCCTATTGGTAAAACTGTGACAAAAAATGCTAACTTTCCTAAATCAATATTTCTGCAGAAATTTTTTTTCACATGTTTGCTCTACCAACTACTAATTAACAAGATAAGACTTCTGTGTATCAGTAGAGAAGCGTATATTTGAAAGCTTTGCTTCAGGATGTTACATCTGAATAGATATCACTACTAGAAATAACACTTCAGTAAGTTAGAACTACTGCAAGGGTTGATTAAGATTGTCACTGATTGAAATGACAAAGAAACATAACTTTTTATCCTATTGTCTTCAGATGCTGTTATCTTATTTTTAAACTGTTTGATAAAAATTGTATGCCAAATAGTTTCATCCAATCCTAAGCACTTGAGAAATAGTAGTCTTGTTAATGTCATGAGTTTGTTGTAATACTTCAGCTTCAACTTCCTTGTTATGATGAAGACTATTTATAGAATATTTCTGCTCAATGAAAAGGACTTTGCAGTTACAAGTACTTACTCTCCTTGGATGTTTTGGGTTCCAAAATATAAATGGGTTACTTGGTAAAAAGTATTTATACTTAGTGGTATAATGGGGGGGGAATGAACTAAACTCAGGAAATCCAAAAGGTGGCATATATGATGATTTTCTTTTATTATTTATAAGCAGTGCAGTAGCAAACACTATGGAGCATAAGAATGTGTCTTAGCAAATGTAATGAAATACATGCTTGCGTATGTGAAGTTTTGATACCTAGATATCTATTACACGGTGCTTGTCAAGTAACTAAGATGATAAAGTTTCCTTAGAATGTCAAACACCCTCAAAGGATGTGCTGTGCTACCATGTGCACAAAACTTTAGATACTGTTTTGGTTGGTACTAAACTAATAGCTGTTAGCTCAAGTGAACACCTGTATCTTGCATTTACAGTACCTTGTGGATGCTTTCAAAAGATTTTTTTTTAATATATATATGTATACATGCATATGTATATATACTTTTGTAAAGACTTCTAGATTACTTCTAGAGCCTTAATCTTTTGGGTGAGGGAGTTGTGTCCTTCCATGATCATATCAATACTAAATAAAACTTTTTATAATCCTATAATGATCAAGTGGGGGGAAAAATAGATCTGGCTACCTTTATTTTGGTTAGACTCTGAAAATTCTTAATTTGAGTAAAACCAAAATAGTTTGCGTTGTTTTATATTAGTTAACTTGTCCTGTTTGTTTCAGGCAGCTCAGTAATAATAGAATTATTCATGCAGGTGTTACATGTGCTTTTTGGAATGCTTTATGGTAGCAAGTTGTTATGAAGTAGTATGACTGGCATGTGAGAGCATACAATTGGTTTAGTATAGTGTGCAAATTACTGTTTTTCACCACTATGCTATAGAATTTTTCATAGCATTATATGGTAGAAATTCATTAATTCCAGGAAACTCTCATCCCATCTGAAACTGAGGCCTCACCATTCTCTTTTGAATTGTCCCAGTTTAATTTGGACAGTAGAAAGCAATGTCTCTCTCTTGTTTCAAATGGCTATGTTTTCACAATGTATTTCTAGTAGCTTGTATGACAATGACTGACGGAGTAATGAATGAACGGACTGAAATTAGATAGCTAAACAACTTGGCAAGTAAAGCACATTGCTAATATCACTTTAATGAGGGTATCAGTATTTTGAATGGTAAAATAAAATCCTGTGATGCACCTGAATTTAGCTTTTAATTAAGTCTCTATTGTAGGTTTAAAAAAAGCAACCTGACCTTACTAAATGAACATAGGAGGACTCACTTGGATATGGCAATCCAGTAGTTGTAACTGATCTTTAAATGGATCTTCTAGTAGTTTGCTGTTTGAATTCATAGTATCTTAATTTGTTATCAATAATAGGAAAGCAAAAGCACTGTATAAACTTAGTTTTGACACCTGATTCACATACTCAACCTCTAGTGTTCTGCTATTTAATACCCTGTACTGCTGGGTTTTTTTCTGTCCTAATTAATTTGGATTATGACTCTAAATACCAGTTTGCTAAAATAGTGTTTAAAAACCTGTGATAGTGACTTCAGTAGCAACTGATGCTGTGCTGTTGTAGAATTCTGTTTTAATTGTTGGATAGCAATCATTCAGTTTTAGTTGCAAGCTTGCATCAGGAGAAGCTGGAGGATGAAGCCACTAGGCAATAAGCATTCACTCAATGTCAGAGGCCTGTATTGAGTGGGGGTGCTATTTTCTGTTAAAGCTTATGGGAGAGGTAGGCAGTTGGAAAAATCTGAAGAACAATACTTGCTTTGTCTTATCTGCATGTGCTACTATAATAGTACCTCTGATACTATTTGCTGGATGTAGTCACAAGGCTAGTCTATGCTTGACAGTCAAAGATTAATAGGATTCCATGAGTGTGTTTGTCTTCATTAGAGGATGATTGTTTTAATATTAATTATTGCTAGTGGAAGTAAGAAACTTCAAAAGTATGAACACTTTGAGACTAGAGATAATTTATTTTTGCTTTTGTCATGTGGATTTTCAGAAGGTGAGAAATAAAATTCAGTATACTAAGAAGATCTTTTTGAACTAGTTAATATAGTTGTAATAGAGCATGAATAGTTTGATTCCTATTGAAATGGTAAGCTAAAACACTAAAGTTTGAGACTACGTAGCATTTTGAAGTATTGTTCACAAGTGTAATGCTTTTTTTAGGGTTGCATTTTAATATCAGCTGATAGAACTGTTAATCTCTAATAGAAGAATAGACCTTACTTAGATGGACTTTATAATTTAGCTTAAAAAGGATTTAGGTTTATGTGAAATAGAACAACAATGCTTCTGTTAATGCTGTGAGTTTTTGGGTTTTTTGTGTGGTGTTTTTTTTTCTTTTTCTTAAAACGCGGTGTAATCGAAACCAGCACTCAGTCACCTGCACAATCCGCAGCGGAGCGCTCTAGTGCGGTGCACAGGGGGATTTCACGAACCGGGGGAGCCGATAAAAAGGATTTAGGTTTATGTGAAATAGAACAACAATGCTTCTGTTAATGCTGTGAGTTTTTGGGTTTTTTGTGTGGTGTTTTTTTTTCTTTTTCTTAAAACGCGGTGTAATCGAAACCAGCACTCAGTCACCTGCACAATCCGCAGCGGAGCGCTCTAGTGCGGTGCACAGGGGGATTTCACGAACCGGGGGAGCCGAGAGAGCCGC
>NW_010514265.1:8599-11011 GCF_000687285.1 Phaethon lepturus
ACCAGGGCGGGCAAACAGGACGTGGCGTATCAGTTTGCGCGGAAGGTCGTGCGGGATGGGCGCTGAAGCTCTGCCAGCTCAACTAGGGAGCTATGGTATCCACCCGGCGGAGAGCCATGGCCTCTCTAAACTCTGCGCCTGCCACGACTGGCGCAGCTTCCCAGACAGCTCCGGCGGGAACATGCTGCTACCTAGGTGTCAGGCTGCAGGGTGTGCTCTACTCTTTTGCTAGTACTGGACGGCAGCAGTGAGCACACCTGTGGGAAGCGCACCCAGGCAGAGGAACTCCTCAGCTTAGTGACAGAGCTCTGGGAGGAGGTGAGTAGGTTGAGGAGTATCAGGGAGTGCAAGAGAGAAACAGAATACTGGAATCGCACCCCACCTTCCCTGAGACAGGCCCAACAGGCAGACAAGACATGTGATATGGAGGATTCCCTATCCTCTCTCCATGTGGCTGAGCACAGTGACTTAAGGAATATGGGGGAATGGCGACAAGTTCCTGCCCAGTGCAGCAGGTGTGTCTCCTCCTTTTCCATCTTCCCAGGTGCCCTTGTATAACAGGTATGGGGTTCTGCAAGTGGAACCAAACAACAAGGACGATGGTTCATCTAGGTTGGAGGTGTTGCTGAGGTTAAGTTGGCCCATACCCTGTGTCAAAGCTACTTGCATAAAGAAAAAAAGATGGGTCATTGTCATAGGAGACTCTCAGGGGAACAGAAGGCCTGATATGCCAAACTGACCTACTTCTTAGGGAAGTCTGCTGCCTCCCTGGGGCCCAGATTAAAGATGTGAAGAGAAAGCTTCTTACCCTGGTATGGCCCTCAGATTATTATCCGTTATTGATTCCCACCCCCAGGTAGGCAGTGATGAAGTTGCAACAAGAAGTCCGAGGACAATTAAGAGACTTCAGGGCCTTGGGACGACTGGTTAAGGGGTCAGGAGCACAAGTAGTGTTCTCTATCCTTCCAGTTGCAGGGAATGATGATGGAAGAAATAGGAAGAGCCAGCAGATCAATATCTGGCTCTAAGCCTGATGTCACTGGCAGAATTTTGTTTTTTTTTATTACAGATCAATCTGTACGACACCAGGCCTGCTGGCAACAGACAGGGTATACCTTTCTCAAAGGAGGAAAAGGATCTTTGCACAAGAATTAACATGACTCACTGAAAGAACTTGAAACTAGATTTGAAGGGGGAAAGGGGTAAAAGCAGGCTCACTAGAGATAAGCCTGGAGGTGGCATGCTGAAGTTGGAGGGTTGGCATGCTAGCAAGGTTCTTCAGTCTGCTGTCTTGGTGGAGGTAGGGGATGGAGATCCATGTGACAGCGAAGACTTAAGGGTTATTGATGTGTTAGAAACCATGGAAGCACCTGAGAACGGTCACATAGGAATTAGGGCTTCGCCTCCAAAAGAAGTGGTAGGATCAGTAGTCCAACTGAAGTGCATCTACACCAACAAATGGGAGGAGCTGGAAGCCATTGTGCAGCTGGAAAATTATGATATAGTTGTCATCACAAAAACATGGTGGGATGACTTGCACAACTGGAGTGCTGCAATGGATGGCTATAAGTCCTTCAGAAAGGATAGGCAAGGAAGGAGAGGCAGTGGGGTAGCCCTGTATGTTATGGAGTGTTATCATTGTCTAGAGCTTAATGATGGTAATGATGGGGGTTGAGTGTTTATAGGTAAAAATCAGGGGAAGGGACAAGGCAGATATCATGGTGGGAGTCTGTTATAGATCACCTGGCAGGACCTGTGGACCTGTGGAGAGAGAGGAGCCCATGCTGGAGCAGGTTTTCTGGCAGGACTTGTGACCCCATGGGGGATCCACACTGGAGCAGTCTATTTCCTGAAGGACTGTACCCTGTGGGTGGGACCCTATGCTGGAGCAGGGGAAGAGTGTGAGGAGTCCTCCCCCTGAGGAAGAAGGATTTAGCAGCAGAAACAATGTATGATGAACTGACTGCACCCCCCATTCCTTGTTCCCCTGTGCTGCTGGGGTGGGGGGGAAGGTGTTCTAAGATTTTGTTTTTTCTCATTATTCTACTCAGATTTGATTGGTAATAAATTAAACTAATTTCCCCAAGTCTGTTTTGCCTGTGACGGTAATTGGTGAGTGATCTCTCCCTGTCCTTATCTTGACCCACGAGCCTTTTGTTATATTTTTCTTTTCCCTGTCCAGCTTAGGAGGGGAGTGATAGAGTGGCTTTGGTGGGCACCTGGCATTCGGACAGGGTCAACCCACGACAATATTCTTCAAGAATGAGATCTTAAAGGTGCAGGAGCAGGCCATCCCTATGTGCTGAAAGAAGAGCTGCTGGGGAAGAAGACTGCCCTGGCTCAACAGATAGCTTTGGCTGGAACTCAGGGAAAAAAAGCAAAGTTTATGACCTTTGGAAGAAGGGGGAGGCA
>NW_010514266.1:0-23137 GCF_000687285.1 Phaethon lepturus
CCCAGCGGGCCTCTGCCACCCGCCGGAGGCAGCTCGCGGGAGCCCTAGATCCCGCCCCCCTTCCTGAGCTGTAATTAAGAAACTGCATCTTACGATTTAAAATTTGGGCTTGTGCTTTTCCTCTGCTGAGAACAAAAGAACAGGTTGAGATCTTTCAGAAACAGGGTGGTGCTCCTCCCTTTTTTGTTTCTCCAAGCAAGAAGGCGCATGAACAATTTTTGCTCTACTCAAGAAGTAACTGAAACACTCACTAGAAAACAGCTTAAATGCAACCTAGAAAATACTTAAATGCTGCTTAAATGCAGCTCTGGGGTGCTTAGATTAACTACATGAGAAGGACTGGTGTTTCAAAAAGAGGCACCTAGCTACAAATAAAGTCACCAAGTTACTGAAAAGGAAAATACTTAAAAGTTTGCTCGTCTCTGCCCCAGGCAGCATATACCAACATGCAGCCTTCCTCTGGTTCTTTATGCCTGTAGAGCTGTGCCCTTACAGAAATCCTACAGTGGGAAGAGTCCTGGGTCCAGCTCTAGAGCCCTCAGCACAGGAAAGACACAGACCTGTTGGAGAGGGTCGAGAGGAGGCCACAAAAAGCATCAGAGGGAGGGAACACCTCTCCGATGAGAACAGTCTCAGAGAGTTGGGGGTTTTCAGCCTGGAGAAGGGAAGGCTCCGGGGAGACCTTATTGCAGCCTTCCAGTACTTAAAGGGGGCTTCTAGCAAAGATGGGGACAGACTTTTTAGTAGGGCCTACTGTTGCAGTAGGACAAGGGGTAACGGTTTTAAACTGAAAGATGGCAGATTTAGACTAGATAAAAGGAAGAAATTTTTCACAAAGGGTGGTAAAACACTGGCACAGGTTGCCCAGAGAAGTGGTAGATGCCCCATCCCTGGAAACATTCAAGGTCAGGTTGGACAGGGCTTTGAGCAACCTGACCTAGTTGAAGATGTCCCTGCTCATTGCAAGGGGCTTGGACTACATGACCTTGAAAGGTCCCTTTCAACCCAAATTATTTTGTGATTCTACGAGGAGCCCCACTCCCCCTAACTCAGTTTTGGATACAAAGGTATCCAAGTAAACATGCTAGGGATGTATATAAAGGTGTATATAGGTACACAAATGAAACTACAGAAAATAATGATGACATTTCTAGAGCTAAAACCCACTAAATCACCAAAATAAAAACACTGAACAAAGTTACATATTTATTCCAACAGAAATTTAACCCTTTATTGCACTTTGAACATATACATGACAATTATTTCCCACAATTACTGATTTCAACACTGATGCTGCACCTGTCAAGTATAATGTTGCTTGAAGATGCAACATTTCAGGCACTGATCCTGCAGTTCAAGTTAGAGCTAAAAATATTTACAAAATTATACTTTCTTGCATAATATTCTAATTACCATAAGTTTTTAAAGAACATTGTTTATGCAATACAAAACCAGAGGGTTGCATTGTGGTTGTTTGTTTTTTTTTAACAAACTAATATTTTGACAATTATTTTCTGTATACACATGATTTGACAGTTCAGAAGTTTTTGCATTTCAATTTTTCTTTTATCCATCTAGCAATTCCCTTAAGTAAAAAAATGTAAAGCTTGAACTTTAAAATGCTTTACCATAATACAGAATCAAGATAAACTTTAAAAGCATATTATGTAGCCTCCATAGTTGCATTTCCTTCTATTTGAATGAGAACTTTTTATACTACTTTCAAAATGCACATGCAGAATGTGAGCGTGAATTAATGACTAATACTCTGCTTTGTGTTTTAAATATACCTCTCAAAATCCTCAAGTCTTCCAATCCCAAGACTGAACATCTTAATGACAAAAGTCAGTGATGCAGCACATGACGATTTAGACCTTGAGTATAAACTGGTATTAATTCATTCTCCTTTTGACTATATTTCACTCAAACTATTTTAAAATGCTAACAGCTTTTTCTAGTAAGCATCCTTTGCATGGGTGAAAGCAAGTCACATTTCTTATCCCTTAGTTTTTCAAACGTAGATCTAAAATATTCAAGGTTTTTTTTTTTAAATTACATGCGCTTTAATAAGGAGACCATACTGAAACCACTACTACTAATCTATTATCGTTTACTAGAAAATTACCACTCTAGAAAATAAATAGCTTATTTGATGTGCTAATTGCAGATGGAAGCTTAGGGTTTGATGCAGAAACTGTGGGGTGAAGTTCTTTGGCCAAATGCAAAGAGGACAACAATAATTCTCTTGTGGATCTGACAAATCTTATAGAAGATAACTTCTACAAAAATATATTTAATACACAACAGCTAATGTATATGCAATTATTCTCCTTGTGTTACAGAAATACTGAAAGTAAGCAACTTCCCTAATTTCCAGATGTGCCTCAGTTCAAGTTTATGTAAAATGAAAACTACCCAATAATATTGCACTTTAGTGACAGTGACCTGCTATAGCAATTAAAAACCTGATGGTCATTATAGCTACAGAAACTGCTCTTACAGTTTCCTGACAAGAGGGACCTTTTTGTGTTTTGATGGATTGGAAGCCAGATTACTCAATGGAATTTTAATGAACAGTTACAGTAAATTTAAGATTCATCTACATAAAAAATGCTGAAAATGAGCAGAAGAGAGGAAGCATTTCGGAATACAACCTGGATATGTCAAGGACTATATTAGAATGTCTAGATAGAGCTGACCAAACTGACAAGAAAGGAAAGACAATTTGGCCTGAATGTGTACACATCAGTATTAGAAAATGGGAACAAGTTCTGTGTAAGAAAAATCTTTCCAAGCAGTATTAAAGACTTAGAGGATTTTCCATGTTTTCATATAGCTTTGTATAACAGATAATTTTAGAATTAACTTAAGATTTCTCTTACTGCTGACAAATAGGTTAGTTCTACCTTTATATAAAACCTATCAACTGCTGAATTCAAAACTAATAAGCAATAAAAGGTATGAACCCTATTTTTACCTCAGATACTTTTTGAAGCCTTATATTCACATTACCTTATTATTTTTTTCCCCATTGAAGGTTTTAAAATGCAGTTTGTTTAGCTCCAAGTTCTAAACCATTCTTGTCACTGCAGGTACCAGAAGTCCACAAATTGTCCTTTACAGTTATCCACACTCTGCTTGCTACTTCTGTAAGTTCTGTACTTCCCATACAGAATAATAATATTAGAGATAAATGTCTTCTGTAACTAGGCAAGAAAAAGGAATACTGCACTGGGTACACCACTCATTTTTAAAGTATAATACTCTATCTGCAGGAGACTCATTGATATATTTTAAAAGTAAGAACGTACAACATGAATCCTTATTATGCAAATAAATTTGCAACAAACCCCCTTTCCTGTAATGTTAACAAACCATTCTGAAGGCTAAGAATATAAAGATGCTATTATCAGTATGACATTCAAAAATTATGCAAAGATGACAAACAGGGAATATTATTGGAGAAGAAAATAAGAAGAGAATGAGAAAATGCTTAGTATATAAACAAGTCAAATTACATTCTCCAAGAGCTCATACATTTATTTTAAATGGGACTTTAATATGATTTTGGCTCAGAATCAGAAAAACACCACTAGCCATCTAAATTTCTAATGACAGGACTTTGATGAGATTAGATTGTTTTAAGCTATTTGAAAGTAGTGATAAATACCAGATCTAAGCCTTGCAATGATTTACTTAGAGACTTTGAAATAATAAAAAAAAAAGTGGCATGCACTCTTTTGTTACCCAGTGATGGACATAGGTCCGTATAAAAAGATTAGCATCTCTCCCAAGATCTAGAAAGGAAGGAGGTTGTAGCAGTTTAAGAAAGATTTCAAAATATCTGCATATTGTTACCTGAACTGTGTAATCTAAATATCCATGTCTCCGTCTTTAACCCTTTATAGCTCAAATATTGAGTCTTGACTGCTACTTCCATAGTTCTTGTGTTGCAGTACACTGCTATGTAATTAGCATTTAATAATACAATTTGTTAATTAGAGGAGTACTTGCAATGAACCATAAACCAGAACCTGAAACCAGATTAGTTTGGATTATTTTTTTTAGAAGCACCTATCCATTTACAATTTACTGTGGATGTACTCTTGCCAAGGCATTCAAAAGTAAAGCAATCCTGCATGTATTTTGAATTAAAAAACAAGCTATATTAATAAAAAAGTGTATGATTTCTTTTCAGTATTTTGAAGAATGTGGATATATATAGATATATACCAACATAGAACTATCTATATACAACTGTAACACAACTTATGTTTGGGATATAGCATAGCATAGGTGGTCAAACTGACAGCAGGGAAATAAGTCATTTCAAGAGAGACACCTGCATATTATATTTTAAAAAACTGTACTTAAATGTCCTTTTAGTTTCATAGTTTTAGTATTAGTAACATTAAAGTGTTACTGTATAGGAATGTCACTATCTTTTATGGCTTAATGGCATTTATACAAATACTGCAGAGTTGAAATATATTTTATACGGTTGATGTTGCTCAGAATGCACCTAAATTAAACAGGAAAAGTTCAGACTAAAAACTAGAAAAGTGTCAGGCACTGACAAGCTTGATGGTAGAGTGCCTATAGTATAAAAAATAGCTTTAGTGCACATTCCTATGAAAATACTGACTTCCATGGAAGACAAAGTAGCATGTTCTAATAAGCAACAAATTCTTATACTTTCATACTCAACAACATTAAGTCCAACTCCTGTATTTCGTTTTGAAAGACCACTTATTTTTGCGTATTCAAGAGTTACTTCTAGTTTTTACTATTTTGGCTATATGTATAATAAAAAAAGCTAATGTATAACAGTAGAATGCAGAAATGTGCAAATGTCAAAGATTTTGTTTAACAACAGAAACTCAAGTTCAACCAGATTTTGTTCTTGCGCCTTGTTATTTTGCCTATTTTTTTTCCAGACCTTAATTATATTTTAATGCACTAACCACAATGACCTTAAAACTCCAAGTTTCTTAACTTTCATAGGTTTGTATGAATCATCAGAATGTAAATAAATCAATATAAAAACAAACACTGAAAAAACATACATGGAACAACTGAAGAACTGCATCACAGTTTTACTTGAGACAAAGCTCTACAGCAGTTATCTTCAAAATGTACCTGATCTGACTTTGATAAATAAGTTACACAAGTATGTAATACAATCATACTTACCTGTGGGAAATAGCTAGAATGTTACAGAGTTCAGTAACATTTCATACACGTCTACAGCAAAAGTAGACGTTTAAAGTACTTCTGCAAGAGTTTGCTGACTCTCAAAGCCAACTTGAAACAGGAAGATGATTCAACAGATAAAATGTTTTTTTCATTTAAAAATTGTTTTCCATCTTACAAGATTACTACTTTTAGCATATCTTTGGGGGAAAAGTGGGAAAAGGCCAAAAGCATGCTGTCCAAAAAATACAGTAGCAATTTGCAAGCAGATATTCCTGCAGAAAATTGAAGTTTCCAACATCAAGTTTAGTAGCAAAAATACTTATTCTCTTTCGACTCCTAGTTTGTTTCTGATGGTGAACTCCATTTTATCTTTAAACTGCTCATATGTCTCTGTTATAGGGAGCTCTAAGCAATTAAGGAGTTTGTTTCCAACTGGATACCTTATATGCAAAAATTTAATAGTAGGTTCAGGATCAAAACCAATGGGCGGTATAGAAAAAGAGCCTGTTACGAAGAGCAGAATATCCTCCAACGTCACTACAGACTCACCACCTAAAAAAAATAGGATTAAGTTGTATCATTCATTGCCTGTTACCCATAAACCATTATCCTGCATGTTAAGTGTTAGAGCCCTTAAAAAACCCCAAAACCCCTGAAATCAGGAAACCCCAGATCAATATGCTGAATGAATATGCAGTTGTATGGCCAAATAAGAAGAATTTTAGCAAGAAAAACATACTTGGATTAGTTCTGAAAAATCTTAAGTGACTAGGAAAAAAAAAAAACTTCTGCAAGAAGAGACCAGTGTTATCCACCTTTTTTGAGGCACACATGATCTAATCAGAATAAATTCACAGCAAAGCTGAAGAGTTTGATTGTAACTGGGTAACAGTTTCAGAAATTATAATTAGTGAGCAAGAGAGGGAAGAACAAACAATTACGAACTGATGGTGACCTCAAACCCTTCATTTATTTACCCCACTGAACGCTAAAAACCAAACCCTGTATGTATACCAGCATCTAACTACCCTGGACAGGGAAG
This sequence comes from Phaethon lepturus, assembly GCF_000687285.1. NCBI lineage: Eukaryota > Metazoa > Chordata > Aves > Phaethontiformes > Phaethontidae > Phaethon > Phaethon lepturus. Next base: position 6,239 of record NW_010514266.1, read on the forward strand.
GAGGGGAAAAGAAAAATAGTTACTTACTTTCCACATCTTGCAAATAACCCATCCAAAAATCAGCACCTTCAACTTTATTTACAGCTGATGAAGAATGGATTGTAAAGAGATCACAAAGAATTTCTGCTGAAAGTCTTTCAGGCTTGTGGCACAATATACTAGAGAATGCGTCTGGATGCATTTGCATTTTTTCTAGCACACCAAGAGTTTTCAAACCTTGCCTAAAACTAGGAGGGGAGGGGGAAAAAAGCAAGCATGCATCAGAAAGCCAGTAGGTAACTAATTGTACTCTGCATTTTATAAAGCTGCAAGACTGGACATTATAAGGTTTCCCCATCTGCAGTGTCCAAATCTTGTCAATAAGGTGTACATAGTAGTCACATTTTATTTTAATCTCATTTTAACAATCTAAGTGTTCCTGTGGAGCTTTTTGGGGACATGAAAGAAATAACAGCGATATCAGAAGTTAACTTTATTTCCTGGTACTTGACTCTATAAGCATGGTTTACTTTTATGTACGAACATACTGAATTTCTTTCTCAGAAATATCCCTTTTGAAAACACAGTTTAAGTTCCCTGTCCCTAGGCAAAAATGAAGTGTCTTGAGAGAGTCTTCACTTGGCTTCTGCAGTCTGACAGTGTTTACATGCTGTTATTTCTCCCTGTGGCAAATGCAGATAAACAGTATCCTGGGCTGCATTAGGAGTCATGATGCTAGCAGGTCAAGGGACATGATCTTTTCCCTCTGCTCAGCACTGGTAAAGCCCCACTTGGAGTGCTGTGTACAGCTACGGGCTCCCCAGTACAAGATATGGACATACTGGAGAGAGCCCAGCAGAGGGCCACTAGGATGATTAAGGGACTGCAACATAACCCTATGAGGAAAGGCTGAGAGGGCTGGGACTGTTCAGCCTGGAGAAGAAAAGGCTCTGGTGTAATCTGAATGTGTAGAAGTATCTGAAGGGAGTGTGCAAAGATGCCAGAACCAGGCTTTCTTCAGCAGTGCCCAGTGACAGGACGACAGGCTATAGGCACAAACGGAAATACAGGAGGTTCCGTCCAAACATCAGGAAACACTTTTTACTATGAGGGTGACCGAACAGCTGAAGTGACTAACTACTTACTCAGTCCTTAATATCGACAAGCAAATTCTTGCTCTATCACTTTTGCAAATTTTAAGCACATCTCCAAAAATGCACGAAACCACATTTTCCCCATAACAAACAGGCTACTTATTACCTTTCACTTTTTAACTGGCTCATTTTAGAATATGATACAGATTGGTCAAATATGCCACAGAGGGCCTTGACTGAAAGACTAATTACTCTCAACTTTGTTAAAGTCCTCACATTGAAAATCAGTTCCTCATAGGTCCTGGAGATTCAGTTGATTCAAATTTGTCAACGATAACACCATAAATGTGTTAAGCATAAAGCCAACTATACTTGTTGGAAAAATTAGCATCCAATGCCTTTTTACTGAGCAGATGAAGAATGCAAGTTGGAAATAAGGTCAGAGACCAATCAAAAAATAGTCAATGGCTGAAACTTTCTCAGGTATTTGAAGTCATCACTACCTCAGGGAAACACCACTGCATTCTAAGTAGGGCAAATTACACTTGTGCACATTATCGCCTCCTAATGGCACACATAGACTACCCAATCATTTAAGTTAAATCTCATTTAACTCATTTATATTCCAAACATGTTTAACAAATTCTAAAATTTAAAGATTCTAAATCTAAGCAATTCTGAATTAAAAATGAACATAAGTTAGAGAAATTTTGTAGTGCAAAGGTCTTCGTCATGCCATAGTTTACAAGTGTGAATCTGCCCTCTTCATAAGGCTGAAAAAGGAATGTGACCTAGGTGAAGTGAAACAGAACACCTATATAGAGAAATAATTTCAGACTTTCAGTTTAACTAACTAGTTAACAGTTGCTACTTAATCCACTGGAAGTTACAGTACATTTCATTGTTTTAAATGGAGAATAAGTAAGAACATGTGAAAGTTAATTTTAGCAACATACTATTTAGTATTTCAGTGAAGAAAAAATTCAGGAACTCAAAACAAACCTTTCTAAGGGTGAAATAATTCTCTTGATTACATGATGGATCAATATGTCATTCACCAGCATATTCTTATCACACAAAGCTGTTATAGGTCTTAAACATCCAGCAGCAGCAAGGAATTCGTAACAATCATGTATTGTAGACTGTAGGCTAGACAGATTGTTTGCATATTTTATCTGTAACAGAAGATAAAGTTAGGAATTTGTTTACTACATGTATAAATGTGTGTGTGTATATATTAAAAATAGGCTTTTTAACTTGAACTAAAGTTATATTCAACAAGCTCTGCTTTCTCCAAATATAGTCTTGAAGAAGAATCTGCCAATAACTTTAGTTTTACTTACCATTTTTATTGTTTGTGCTACATCAACATCAGCAACATCTTCCAAAGCTGGCTTCACATTCTCCGGACCATAGACAAGACAATTGAACAGTGTTTTGGAAAAGAAACCAGGAGATGGGCCACCGTGAACCAGAGAAACTGCAATCATTTTACCAGCTTCAAAATAAAGATTTTCTTTTACAGCTGCAAATGAAAAAAATATATTTACTATATATGCATAAGAATAATTTGTGAACCTCAATTTTTTTAATAGAGAAATCTCATAATGCAATTCCTTCCTACTTTAGGAGATGTAACAAATGAGGTTTGCCATCTCCTGCTAGTTGAAACAGTAAGACCAGTATCTTTTACATAGGAGTACCATATTCTTTTACCCCAACTGTTCAGCCATTATCAAGGTTTGGGGGGAGATGTAACTTCCTCTTCCATTTTGTACCCAATGCACATTTAATTCTTAAGCGTAAGAACTCAAAGAAGCTAACTTTGGGTCTGTAGGGAGCATGCTATCAGAGACAATGCTCTAGAAATTTGACGAAAGGAAAAGAAGTAACAGAGAAAGTGAGTCAGGAAGAAATTCACTTGTAGAGAATAAATATATTAATTAAAAAGTTCCAAGTCTAATTATATGTGGTATTTTTTCCTTGGTCTTTACCAACTAAACCAATTGGGGTTTTGTTATTACAAATCTGCACCCCACCGTTCTTTAGAATTGAAAAGCAAAAAAAATTAAAAAACAATTTCTATCCATCAGTACTATAATTGGGAACTGACAATCATACTGGATGAAGATTTAAAAAACTTTCAGGTTACATAGTTCATGTATTTTTGAACAAAGCATTTAATTACCTTGAAAATCAAGGGACAAGTTCTTTGCAGAAGAGCCCTCAAACAATGATGAATTCTGAAGGTGAATCATTAATAATTGGAAGAAACGGTGTTTTGATGCAGCAGAAGTATCTGTCTTTGATCTATTTTTGCAGTTTGTGAACTTTATTTCAATGGTGTTTGTAGGACTGAAGTTGCGCTGTCTAAATCCTTTTAAAGCACTATTCCAGATATTTTCTGCATTGATGTTAAGCCTTGTAGTTTTTGTATTAACCTGTAGTTTTAACTCCTTCAGTATATTAGAAACTTCCCTTCTTTGCTTTCTTAAGTGCCTACAAGAAAATTGTAAAATTCAGACAAAATCTATGATTCAGAATTAGCAACAGTTATGCAGGGAACATCCTAAAATCCATTAAGAAAAAGACCTCTTCAATCACTTTGATATGTTTAGGTATTGTCTAAATTATATCAGTAAAATATTTGGTGAAGAATAGATTCTTCAGATTTTAACTCTGTAGTGGCAAATTTTAAAGTCCCTCTTTAAAATTTACTAGAAAAATAAAGTACTAAAAAAGGAGGTGGAAATTACCTTGGCATAAAATGAATAGTTATTTTCTTAATTCACTTACACCAACATAGTGCCAAGCAACTCTCACACCATCATTCTACATTTGAGCTATGTGAAATAAGTGAGAAATTGAAAAGCTTACCGTGTTTGTGTTAACCAAATTAGAATACACTGTCAACTATTCACTAATATTTAATCTTTGTCACTATAATCAAAAATACATTTGAGTAAGGAGAAATGTTTCAGTTCTCATTTAAAAAAATAAGACACCAGTCTAAACAAACCCCCTTCTTTCTTTTCTAACTTGCAACCAAAACTATTTCAAATACCCTACCGACTAGAAGGAACTAATTCCCTCATCAGAATTTTCAGCACATATTACAAGTAGAATGAATAAATTCAGTACTCACAATAAGTAAAAGAATTTTGTATCCTCAAACTGCATATTCTATATCAATACATGTTACTTTACCACTGATTTTAGCATAATCACAAGCTATTCCAATGGTACACATGTAAAAACATGGAAAATTCAGGACATGTCTAATTTGAAGGAAGCAATTAGGATTCTTTCTATGCCTCCTTTTCTAAAGAAGGGCTAGCCATGCTTCCGTAAGGACAAATACGCATTTCTGTGTTTTGATCTCCTCACTACCTAACCTAAAAATTCTCAGTAGGTACCGTTCTTTTCTCCTCATCCCCCTCTAGCATTCAGAAAGAGCAGAAGCCTTTATCCAGTTATGGCATCAGCTCTTCAGTGTACTCATTCTATTTTTCCAGTGACTATATATACACACACCATGTTCTGCAGGAAATATGGTATAAAGCCATGCGCTAGATTACTCTTCAACACAAGAAAAATAGAAGAAAATACTTTTTCCTCAGGGTCCAGTTCCTGTTTGACATCAGTGGAGATAAGGACATCGTCACTCTGGTGGATGCTGGAAGTTCTAGGTGTGAGCAAGATGACAAGTTGTTCTGGCACATTATCTTTGGTGATCTATAAGACAAAACAGTATTTTAAGAAGAGATACAATTGAAGAATGCATAAACACTTCTTATTTGAAGGTAACAATATAATTTCCCCCTATTTCAGTACTGAATCGCATTTGTATGTTCATTCACATGAAGTCCATCAGTGCCTGAACTACAATTTTAAAATTAATAATTCAGTATTTTAGTATGTGGTGGTTTTAGGATCAGGTTTTACTTGCATCCCATACGAGATGGAAGTCTCAACTGATTACAATAAGTAAAACCAAAAAATATTGATTTCTACACACTTGAAAAGTTTTTATTACAACAGAAGAAAACATTATTTATATAAACATCTCTAAGCTAGATTTCTAGCACACTATTAACATGGAAAAAAATGATAAGCAGTCTTAGCTTTATGTTTTGCCATTTGTACATTCAAAGTTAACTCCATAAATTGTTAAGATTCCTTTTATAAGGATCCAATTTCAAACTAGAAATTGGTTTATGTGCCACTGAATGCGAACAACTATAGCAAATTTACAGAGTTCATAGACTACTCAGGAAATTTCAATCACTAAACTTTACTCCAATTTTATTCAATTTGCAATTTAGTTTAAGAGGTTTCTGCTACAGAATAAGCCATCACCTCCTCATGTTTAAATGCTATTTTATGCTATAATCAGTTTCTGCTTGAAAACAGAAAATTACACACTGGAGAAAACTGCGTTGAGATCCAGGTGACTGCCGAGGGCACTTTGAAGATGGCTCTTCCAGTAAACAAGTTGTTTCATCTGTCTTTTCAGAAGTAGCCAAAGAACGCTTTTTCTGTTTGCTATAGTTCCCTGTATGATAAAATTACATTAATTTAGTGAATTTGCTAGCTATATAATACTATGTATTAAAATTTATCATTTTAATAAGTCATTGTCACATTCATAACCTTACCTGATTTTGCAAAGATACTTCTGCATTCCATGCATTCCCAGTTTTGCTCCCATGACTTCATAGACGAACAGGCCAAATGAGTTCCACGGGAACCACAACACTGACAACGCTTTATTTCCCATTTACTAAAATTAAAAACTTATGTATTTAGAATTAGACAGAAGAATGAGGCTAGTTAAAACAACAAATATTCAACACTAAGTGTAGTCCAGATACTAAACTAACAAAGCATAATTTTATGAATCTGGTAGGGCTGTATATAATCACGGGGAACTTGCTTCAGACAAGTTGTACTCACAATTCCTGGCTACAACAAGAAAAAAGCTACCCATATTCCAGCACCTTGTATTGAAAGAGGCTATGAGTTAGTGTGCTCCCATGCCTTGAAGTCAATAGCTTGCAGCCAATATTTTCTCCTCATGTTGCTAACTAGTAACATCCTCTGTATTTTATGGGTATCCACCATTCAGCTTTTCCAAATGGTAAGTTTTTTAAAGGAGTATATCTGATTATCCTTACACATTCTGAATAAGACTCTTCACTAATGACAGTGTTTAACTGTCTGTTAGGTTTTTGTCTAGAGTTCAATTTTGCTTCAACATACAATGGAACGTGACTGACATTAATTGATTTTACACAGCTAGCTGATTTTCAGCTAAGTCTAGTACTTTAATGAATTTCTTGTAAAGGTATTAAGTATTCTAACAAATATGGAATTGTTTAATTAAGCTTTGAATGAAAGATACACAATCCTAGTTCAGACACATCCTATGGATGTACAAACTCTACTTCAGCTCTGTATCAAATAAGAACAAGGACAAGATAACTGATAATCAATTGGTTTAATTCTCTTGGCTTTTATAACCTAATTAAATTAGAGAAAATTAGTATTGAAATATGATTAAAGGGAGTAAAACAAACATTTTATTTGGACATGGTGTGTTGGCTTGACATTAAAACCTGATGCTGAAAAGTATTAAAGCATTTAAATTTAAAAAACCCAACAAATAACTATTCCATTCTAGGTTATATCTTCCTGCAAAAGTGTCATACCTATCAGGTTCATTATAGTCTCTTCCTTTCTTGCAGAGACATCTTTTAACGTCACAGTGTTGATAACATTGCAGTAGGTCTTGATATGCATTCTCTTCAAGTTCCCAAGATGCATCCCTATAAAAAAGGCAAAAGATCTGTTATTACAGCTGTATTTCTGATTATTTAAATGTGTTACTCTGTCTTTGGAAAAAGATGTATGTAATAACCACATGAAGATATTTCAATCGTGTAATGTTCTATGCAGCAGCTAGGCAACTGAGAGGGGGGAAGAAAAAAGGTCTAGGAACAAAAAAAATACTACAAAATACACAAGCTTTTTCTTGTGTACAGTTACTTTGATTAAAGTACTTATTTTTCGCATGACCTCAGTGCATGCTTGCTCTGTTTCACATTATTCCACTTTCTCACGGCAGACATGGATATTTGTTTTGGCAGTCTGCTTGAAGTTACGACTGAAAATGGTCTCATGAAAAGTAACTCAGTATTTTTCCAGGCCAGTACAGCAAAGTATTTTGACTCTTCCTCCTCTCCAAAATCTTGAGCTTCTGTCTCCAGAGGGAATTAATGGTAGTCTCTGAAGAGACTAATAGTTGTTAAAGAATAATACTTCTTCTAACAAAGAAACATCATTCTGATCCCCGTCTGTGTTATTTTGAGCCCCAAACGGTAGAGACTTACAAAACAGAGCACAGAATTTTAGAAGCAGCTGTTATACTATACATCTCCTTAGTAGTCCCTTGGGAGAAGATGAAAGCTGTATGGCCTCATAATCAGTCAATTATAATACTGTCTGGACAGAAATTCAGGTAATTTTAAAACTTGGGCACAGAAAATACACTTTCAGCAACCTCTACATTAATGCAAAATTATTGTAATTAAGAAGTGTTTTGATCTTTTAAATAGGTTCCTGGTTGAATCATGGCATTAAAAATGACTTTTCAGAGCTTGCTTTGTGTTTGAGAAAACTCATTTGGCCTTTGACAATTTTTATGCATAACTAAAAGAAAACAGGCTACTACTTACCAAACCAAACAATTCTACTATTGAAGGTAGAACTGCGGTTTCACATATTAAAAGATGCTGTTCTACAGAATAAATGAAAAATGGTTTTAACACCCTGTCAGAAGTTTTTACAGAGGAGTGATTATTTTAAAAATTGCTTACTTTTCTGGAATGTGTATGCCCATTCTCAACATTTCTTTCTGAAATTTGTCCTTGTTATTGCATACTGTGCACCTAAAGAAAAATATCCCAGCACTCAAAGCTTGATACTGTGTCAAGAAAAAAAAAAACACAACAAAAAACCAAACCAATTATTGAATTACTACCATCCTTAGGATGCCAATAAATGCCATAATATCTATAACCGTTACATTCATGGATACTGTCCTGACATGCATGTTAAAGCTGACATCAATCATGATGTCACTTGACATTGAAGCAAATGGTGAGCATGTTCCTTTAAAGTACAAGAGCTCACGTGCTACAATCAGCTTCATAAACAAAAGTACAATCCCTTTCAGCCAACCTCTCCAGATCTAGAATGAGTTTACAAAAAGAACCTTATAACTTTTTGCAGCTCTGGACTTAGGCAAAAGAACTGATGATGGATAAATAACCTTTTTAGCATTTAGATTCCTCACGTGACTTGCAAGGAGGCAACTATCTAGGCTGGACTTCAGTTATGAAAAATAACTAAAGGCATAAAGTGTATCACACATGCAGAAATATGGAGGGCAGGGGGAGAATTAATAGCATTAAAAAAAAAAAATCCTTCTTGTAAGACACTAGTCTCCAAAACATAACTTTAGCATTGTCCTTCAAACCTAGTTTATTTCCATACCTACTACCTACATTACTGCCTAAGTAATTCTACACAGTTTTAAGCAACTGTTCCATTATTTTTAAACAACAGAAATGTGATCTCTGTGGACGCAAAGAGAAAAGAAATGGAGAATCCATGTTACCTGCAAGCATTCTCGATGAAACCAAGCATTTTTACAGCAAGGACTTTTCAATACAGTGTACACTGGAAGCTGTTCAACCAAATCCAGGCATATTGTACACTGTGAAGTTCCTCTAGATTCTTTATCTGGAAACTTTTGGACTGGTTTATGTTCCCAACAGTAAGATCTAAAAATAATAATTTAAGGTTCCCTTAACAAAACATTTTAAGAACCTTCCTCATAAAATTTGAAGGTAACAAAATGAATTCCCTGTTTCATCTGGTTTTCATTAATAAATGCTGTGCAACAAGCTAAAAAGGCAGATGCATACCGGTTTTGTCTGGGATAGAGTTAGTTTTCTTCATAGTATCTTGCATGGTGCTACATTTTGGATTTGTGATAAAAACAGTGTTAACAACACAAGGATGTTTTAGTTATTGCTGAACAGTGCCCACACAGAGTCAAAGCCTTTTCTGTTTCTCACACCACCCAACCAGTGAGTAGGCTGGGAGCGTACAAGAAGTTGGAAAGGGACACAGCTGGGACAGTTGACCCCAATGGGCCAAAGTATGATATTCCATACCATTATGTCAAGCTCAGCAATAAAACTGAGGGGAGACATTCAGAGTTAGAGCATTTGTCTTCCCAAGTAACTGTTACACATGATGGAGCCCTGCTTTCCTGGAGATGGCTGAACGCTTGCTTGCCGATGGAGAGTAGTGAATGAATTTCTTGTTTTGCTTTGCCTGCATGCATGGCTTTTGCTTTACCTATTAAAACTGTCTTTATCTCAACAAGTTTTCTCACTTTTACCCTCCTGATTCTTTCCTCATCCCACTGGGGGTAGTAAGCAAGCAGCTGTGTGGTGCTCTGCCGCCCATCACGGTTAAACCACAATACACATAAACAAGTTACATATCTAACAAAGCAAGTCAATAGAACAGAAAGAAAGAAGCATGTTGCCAATTGATGTCTGTAATTTACAGAGCATCGTAGATCCCTTTTCTCTCAAAACTTCTTTTGGTGCAAATAATGCGTCTCCTGTCCTTCGAACCTGAAGTTCTTCCTATATTTCAATGTTACCATGATGTTAAAAGGAGCAATTTTGAGTTTGCATATTGATTCTGCAGAGTCTGGTTAGTGTGATAAAGTTTATAATTTAGCACATTTTCATAAGAAACCTTTCTGAAAACACATTATTTTTACATGTGCTTAACTTAATACAAGTAGTTTACATAAGAAGTTAAAATGCCTGCCAGACTTCAATCCACCCACCCTACAAACTCAGCTTACAGTAAGCAGAATAAAGCCGTTATCAAATGCACTCAAGAGTATTTTGACTATAGCCAAGATGCCGGACAGACGACAGTAAAAGAAAATAAATTTTTTTTAGACCTTTGATATGAAAGCCGTTTCTCCTGCAGTCCATCTCTAATAAGCAGACCTAGAAGTCTTGTGCTTTGAAAAATGATGGAATGGCATACAGTATGTTGTGACCGCTGAGAGAGGTAGGCAGCCAAACCACTGCCATTTCAATAAAGGCACAGAAGGTAGACAAACAAAAAAAACAAACCCCAACCATTTGGCAGTTTATTTCAGAGTTTAGGATATAATGCTTAATTTTATAAACCGTTTAACTACTTGTAGAAAACATCAAATGTTGATAATTTAGTTTATAGGTACTAGGTATGCAATATAACTGCTTGGCCTTCATGTTTTCCATAAATAAGATATTTTTTCTTAGATAACCTGGATGTCATTTATAATTAACAGCCTATCCAATAAGAACCCATGCAAAACCAAATCACTGCCTATATAATGAATTGAATATGATAATGAATTGAATAATAATGAACTGAAAATGAAAAAGCAACAAAACCCCAGAACTTACCTGAAGTCTTCCATGAATTGAAAAATACATTCCTTTTGTATCCCACAAGGAAAATGGTAACTTCGTTTGCATTTGGGAAATACACATCCAATTGAAGCACCCTTTTTCTTACAGATATTACATTTCTAGGAATAATTTGTTTTAGAAATAATAGAACATTAACATCTAAAGTCCAAGTAAAATTACAGGAATTAAACCAATAGAAAAATTAGAAGAATATTATAAAATGTGTAAGAAAGAGTATCGGCCAATGGGTTGTAACTGTGACAAAACTTGTGTTTTAGCTCTATTTCAAAGAGTAAAGATACATAGTCGTTTCACAGACTTTGATTTTGTATTGTCTTATATGCATGTTGACTTGTCACACGAAAGCCAAAATACAAGTTATTTTACCAGTACCTATTTATAATCTCAGCTTGAGGCTCAGCATAATGTCATGAGGTATTACGCATGTGTAATTTGCTCTTACTCATTTACCTGCAACACACCCAGGAAATAAAAGTATTAGCAAAATTCTGCAGGTTTTATTGTCCCTTATGGCTTCCACAAATCCAGTATACTTGCTACTTAAATGTAAAATTTAGATGCTTGAATGGGCTCAGCACACTACCCAGTGAAGAAAACAAATCCCACAAGCAATACCAAGTGTACTTAAAAGTTACTTTTTTCCTTTGCAAATATCAAAGGATTCTTTCTTACCAGTTTTGCAGCTCTATTTACTTCTTTTCTAATATCTGTGATTAAGAATCCATCTACACCTTCATCTTCTTCCCCTCTCTGCCAAATGCCACTTGACATCAACTATGAAAACAAATGAAGTATTTTAAAACATTCAGCTACATAAAGATTTAAAATTACCTACACTGCGTTTGTCAAGTAAGAGAGTTTAGTCTAACAAAGCTTGTGTGCAAACATTTAATGATTAAAAAATGATCCAAAACATATAGATATTTTTGTCTGATATGATACAATAGGGAACAATAACCAGTAACATGAAAACAAATATTTCATAACATCAAAGTCTTATGTAATACTCTAGAGCCCAGGATGGGGTATTTTACCTTCCTTTTTGAAGTATAGGGACTATTCAGATAATTGTCAAACAATTACTTTCAGCATATAAAGCTACAGAGAAAGTAAAATTAAATTAGTTTAGCTAATATGAATGACAATTGTGCCATGGAGATAATGAAGCACAGTAGGAAGTATCTATACTAAAGTGCAACCTAAGGGGAAAAAATAATTCACTTTAGAGTAGAATTAAATAAAAATAGAATCAAGTAACTAGGCAAGTCAGAAAAGCTTGATAATTTAGATTTAAATGTCTTCATAAGGCAGCTACATCACAAACTTAAAATAACTAAGTTTCACAACTTGATGCCTCCTATATTCTTTATGATCTCATTTTATAGTTCTCATGTTATAGTTTCAACACAGCACTATTTTGTAACTATGGAGTTTTATCAATATTTCAGTTGAATAAGTATAAAATTTTATACCAATACCAATTAAAGGTGTATTTTTTCCAAATGCAAAGACATTTGGCAAAGAAAAATGAAACTGCACCAACAACTGGCTTCTTTATAGAAGAACTCTTTTCTTATATAATATTCACTATAAAACCACAGGGTTTTGTTTGTTTTTAAAAAGAAGCAAGGTCAAAAACCTAAAAGATGACTACAGGAAGCTCACCACAGTAAAATACCTTATAAATCATAAGGCTCAGTGTTGCAAGCGTGCCCTTTCCTAGCTGTTCTTCTCCAGGATGTTCTTTTCCATCAGGAAAGGACTTTTTCTGTCATTTCATATAGCCTTATGTACGAGACAAAATTATCATAAACTGACCTAGATTTCCCTTCTAGCTGCTTAAAATTTATTTAAGAAAAAAAAAACTAATTTTATATAACTTCAGGAAACCTCCACTCTGCCTAGTCTTTAAAGATTTCAATATCCAACCTATTAAGCCATCTGCAATCAACACAATCTTTAAAGAACTGGTTGAGAAAAAATTTCAAACTATATTTATTAACAAACAAACAAAACATTTTTAAAGTAGTCATTTTAAAGAGCTGCAAAAATTTAGAGTTTGAAAAGGTAGTTTAAGTATACCTTCAAGAATATGAATCTTGGAAAATGACAAGTATGATAACAAAAGATACTCAACTGTAGTTTATATCCATAGCTTTGTTCAATTTATAAGCTTTTATTGGTGATACTATAGCTGTATATGATTAGTAGGGTACATATTACAAACCTGAAAAGTAGGACTATTTCTTAAGTTTCACAATGTCCTATGTAATGTCAGAGAATAACTTAAAGCCAAACAAGAACTAATTAGAAACAAGAAAAAAGAAAACTCTTCTCTACTTTTTCCACAATGGGTGGAATTTTCACATTCCAAATTTTGAAACTACACTTCTCGTACAGAAGTGAGTACGTAGGTGCAATCTGTTCCCCTTCTCTTAAACATGTACCTTCATTGCTATGATAGGTTGGGACAATTAACTAAGTAATTAATTTAAATGGATCATGAACAGAATTTAGCTTTGAATAAAGGCTTGTTGGGATTTATTAACTTTATCTGCTGCACCTGAAAAGTACAAGCCTTCAAGGCTACAAGTTAAAGTTGACAGTTCAAGCTTTACAACAACAAAACTGTTACAACAGTTTGGACAGGTTATTATTATTTAATACTTGTTGCGCTTACATTCCCTCCCCCCCCCCGCCCCAGTTAAAACAGACAAACTTCAAGATCAATACCACATACTTACCAAACAGTAATAATGAACAGTGAGATTGTATTCCACATAAGTCCTTTTTTCTCCATACTTTTCAGGGCAGTCATCTGTCCGTCCACAGAGAACACAGACTAAAAATATAGAATCATGTTTATAACCACAGTGAATGTACTGGAATTACTATGGATCAGCTGTAGAGCAGTAACTTCCATCTCTTTTAATCACATGCCTCTTGAAGTAGATTACTAGATAAAAGGAAAGTAGATTCCCCCCCTTACTGTTGAATTCCTTAGTAAATACACAAAAAGGTACTATTTGTTCCTTCTGTAGTTCCTAAGAAAACACTCCACCAGTTCCACCTCCCTGCCAATTCAGCGGAGGGCTATCACTCAAGCTAAATTCACAAGCCAATTGTGCTCCCAACTGAAATGTTCTTCCCAAAACACCCAAAGATAATTATCAAATGGTCAGCAATGTCCAGATGTGTGTGAAACAGGTTATCTAATTGGTTTTAGTATTGTACATAAAGACATGACCATATTAGAATCCAAAGAAGCAGCTTAACTGTTTCTTTGTATACCTATGTGATATGCTTTTCAGAAAGGTTATGAATGGTATCCTGACTGTATCAAGTCATATGCTACCAGTGCTTTTAAAACATATGCTAGTTTCAAAACATTCAAGGAATTTGAGACAACACTGGAGTCAACTAAAACCTTGAGGATTTCCCCATTTCTGCAGTTCCTAGCCCACTAACATACTTCCACAGACATTAATATTTTCCTGTCAATTCTCAATAGATATATAAGATACATTTTCAAAGTCCTAACATCAAGAACAGTCATAGTACTGATGAAAAGAAAGGTACTGCTTCAGCCTCAGAAAGTCTTGAATAATACATCTCAAACAGAGCTGTGTGCGATTTGGCAGCTGAATTCCCAAAGTTACCTTCTTAAAATGTGTGCAGAAAAGACTATTTTTTAAATATTTCAACTACAGCAAACAAATCCACAGAAGTTTACAAGTTATTTTTTGCCTTCTCTAAGACAAGTGGTTCCAACACCACTTGATTACTGAAAATCCACCTGTTGTTTGAGCCCACGTAAAGCAAGTTATAATTGGTATTATATATGCAGATTAAAGATTTCTAAAGCTGTTTAATAAAAACCTTACTTACGTGGACTTTGAATGTCAAAATTATTGTTTTTACTCATCCTGAGTTCTTCTGCTGCCTGTCACGAAAATGAAATGAGGTGTTAAATACATCTAGTGCATTAACAATGAGAATTATATACCACTTTTACATTTTATTTTAAATTGAAAGATAAGCCCAAACTTAGTACAGTAAAAATGGGATCAAGAACAAAAGGATATCATAATTCAGCTGTCATTGCGAGAGACAGGGGTTCGGAAAGCAGGATGCGAATGTTCAGAAAAAATATTCCCAGACCAATGAAACACATAGCAATTTTTAACTATTTCCCCAAACTGTCAAACAGATATTTTATTTTCAAAAGAGAAAAAAGTCCAATGCAACAGCTAGTTATGTATAGACTTAATTGCACAGAAGAGTTTGTAATTATTTTAAACACCAAAAATAATGATCCAAGGATAACCAAGGAATTGGCAGTGACTCCTACTCAAATAAAGATTGTATGAACAGGAGGAACTTGGAAGAAGAAATTAACTGGGTAGGATAGTGACATAACTATGAAGATAGTCTCCACTGTTTGGAGAAAATGCAGGATCCTGTCCTAGTCAGAGAAATCTTGATCAAAGAAAAAAAAAACATTGTTGAGGAATCCAAAACAGGGACATGCGTACAGGGGAATTTACACCATTTAGAACTATGTACTTCACATTCTGAAGCAGAGAGCAATCTATTTAGAAACACTGACCTAACAAACATTACATGCCCCTAAAAATTAGATCCCCAAGATACATTAACATGGATATACCGGTAGCCGGCCTTTACTATGTGCCACACGCATACTAGCCCACCTTGGAAAAAAAAAAAAATTAAAATACACATTTCTTCATCACATCACTAAGATGATTATTCTTTCTCTAGTGCAAAGCAGAACCCTTTTAGGAACGTATCTTTAGATCTTTGATTTGCCTTCTCTTAGGAAGCTGAAGAAAGCATTACGTAAGTTTTGCAAGACAAGAATCACGGGTGATTGCCTGCAGATCCATGCTTGACCCCACAGGTGGGCGCACAACTTTCTTCAGAGACCGAAGTCATCAGAGAGGCAGCCGGTAACGAATGCAAAGTCCAGACCAGAAGCCTGGCAGACTCCGAGCTACCGGAGTTTTGGTATTTACAGTTTAGATGAAAGCCAGGCACAGGCTTCAGGAACAAACCTCGGGCTAATGCAAACTATTGCAAATAAAGTTCTGCAGCCATTTTACTGGAGTTTTAGGAAAGGAGTTGTATTAAGAAAGAAAAAAAAAAAGTAGGGAGGCAGAAGTCTCAGGAGTAAGGCAACTGCTCTATGCCACTGCACTTTGTGAACCGGAGCAGCTGTACACAAAAGAACTTTGCCAGAAACCGGTCTAAAAGGAAACCAAACAAACAAACAACAATGTCGCCACCAAATTAGGTCAAGAGCCTCTTAAGAGCACCCACTGCACCGACAGTCAGATGAAATAATTGGTTCCAGATTCCAGTCTTCCCATAAACGCACTTTCCTCTTCCTAAATTACAAAAAATGAATATAGTAAATCAGGTACACGGGGAGCAAAAGAGCAGCACACAGCTCACACACATTCCCATCTCTTCGGGATTTCCCAAGAACGGTCCATCTACCAGGGTAATAAAACAAAGAAACTATATAACCACGTAAGACCAGATTTTCACCTCAAGTGTGTTGTAAGAAGCCCTACCAGGTGGAGAATGCACATATGTGGCTGGAAACAACAAAAAACACCTTCCTACCTTTCCCTGGTTCCAGCAAAACAGGAAAAAAAATCGCCACCTCCGCCCCCCGCCTCCTTCCTTCTACTTTTCTCATACTCTTTCATGGAAATGAACCCGAAGTTCAAATTTGCAAGTTAAAAAGATATGCGAGAAGGACCATTGAGGCTCCATACATAGGTCCTACAATGGCTTACTACCGGAACAAAGCAATCAGTCTATCAGTCTATTTGCAAGACAGGGACACATTATCACCCAGTGCTTATAAAAAAAAGTATAAATAAAATGTATCTACTGTGCATAAACAGGCTTGAAAAAAATCCTCAGAGTGGATATTTATGTTTTGCTAAGTTCTATAACCCTCTACTGCTCCAGAACACAAGGCGTTTTGAAGGTTTTTTTTTAACTAGAGGATGGGAAAAGAAAAAACAAGGAGCCACCCCAAAGGCAAGGTTTCAGGCCGACGTTTTTTCTAGCATGCGAACAAAGGAACCCTCCCGCATCTCATCCCTCCATGCCGTGTGTCCCGAACTTACACACGACAGGGTCTCCAGTCCATCTCGCGGTTTAATAACACGACGCCGAGTCCTGAAAGAAACCCACCCCTCAGGAACCACCGC
>NW_010514267.1:0-11061 GCF_000687285.1 Phaethon lepturus
ACATTGGTAGCTCTTCCCTTGTCCACTGACATCATCACTCCATCGTAGAAGGACTCTAGCTTTGCCAGGCAGGACTGGCCCTTGGTGAAGCCATGCTGGCTGTCCCAGAGCACCTCCCTGTCCTCCCTGTGCCTTAGCATAGCTTCTAGGAGGATCTGTTCCATGATTTTCCTGGGCACATAGGTGTGGCTGACAGGTCAGTAGTTCCCAGGGTCCTCCTTTCAACCTTTTTTAAAAATGGCTGGAATGTTCCCCTTTTTCAGTCTCCAGGGACTTCACCTGGCTGACATGACTTTTCAGATATCATGGAGATTGGTTTGGCAACTACATCAGCCAATTTCCTCAGGACTCCAAGATGCATCTCATCAGGTCCAACAGACTTGTGCATGTTCAGGTTCCTCAGGTGGTCTCGAACCCAATCTTCTCTTACAGTGGGAGGGACTTTGCTCTTCCAGTCCCTGTCTTGCAGGCCATCCCCTTGAGGATTTCCTCATCAAAAAAATAACCTTTTTACTCTCCTTAAAATACAGAGGGATTTTTTAGGTGCTGAATATAGTCCCAGCTGCATTCACTAGCCAGATCCCGTGAAGTTCTCAGAATACTCAGATTTCCGCTGGGATTTTGTAAGGAAAGTTGAATCAACCTGCTGTATCATCCAGAAGAAAAAAATTTATACAGAGGAAAGGGGAGTAGATCCTGTGTAAATAACGAGATGGAGATCACTAAGGCTTTAGCAGTGAGCTCAGGGAATATCACCTCTTAGTATTTCTTTAAATGTTTTCCACTTGGTGGAAGTGTTTTGATCTTTGGAATATATTAAATTCCTATAGCTATAAAAATAGACTTTTCATAGGGTATTTTAAAAGTTTCAGCAGACCAGTTCAGCCTTTAGAGGGAAATGTAACTACATTTTTAACGTCTCTGCTCCTGCAAATGCTTACCCAAGTGCATCATTTTAAATAGAAGATTCACCTCATTTAGTGTAGTATGAATGCTAAGAGTATGCTCAGAATTATGCTGTGGGTAGGCACTGGCATGAGCCTTTGTCTATATAACCTTTTTGATAGTTATTGTATAGATAATCAATACCATATCTAATACAAAAATTACAAAGAGAGGTACAAAAGTGTATGCTCAGCTACATATTTAAAGTGTATATTTTCCTTATCTATGCATAAGAATAGTATTATATCTTAGGATACTAATGAGTAAAAAAATTCTCCCTTATGCCTTCTTTGAATTCTTTTTACATCTATTTTCTTCAGCTTTGGATACTAGAATGAAATGGTGTACTAAGTACACAGGTTGCAATGTACAGCTTTTCAAAACCTCACTTGGGAAGGACATCCAGATACTCACAAGACACAAGGTACTTTCTTCTGGTATTTCAGTTACTAAAGGATGTCCTGGTTTCAGCTGGATAGAGTTAATTTTCTTCAGAGAAGCTAGTGTGAGGCTGTGTTTTGGATCTGGGATGAAAAAATATTGGTAAGGTACTGATGTTTTGAGTTGTTGCTGAGCAGTCAAGGACAGTCCAGCTTCTCATGCTGGCCTGCCAGCGAGCAGGCTGGGGGTGCATGGGAAGCTTGAGAGGGGACAGAGCCAGGACAGCTGACCCAGGCTGGCCAAAGGGATATTCCATACCATATGACGTCATGGTTAGTATATAAAGCTGGGACAAAGAAGAAGGGAGGGGAGCAGACACGTTTCGAGTTATGGCATCTGCCTTCCCAAGAACTTATGCATGATGCAGCCCTGCTTCCCTGGACGTGGCTGAACACCTGCCTGCCCATGGGGAGTGATGAATGAATTCCTTGTTTTGCTTTGCTTGCTTGCGTGGCTTTTGCTTTACCTTTTAAACTGTTTTTATCTCAAACCATGAGTTACCTCACTTTTACTCTTCCAATTCTTTCCCCTGTCCCACTGTGGGGGAGTGAACAAGTGGCTGCGTGTTGTTTAGTTGCTGAAATAACTGTAAGCTCTTGTCCTTTTTTATGCATAGAACTACAATTATCATCACTGCTGATAGTGCTAGGTAACTTCCCATGTCTGTACTGCCGGACAAGCTCAAAATAACACAGTATAAAGGAAGTATACACCAGCTCTGGGAAGCTCTTTCTCTACATTAGTGGGAGCTTTCTGTCTTCCAGATCCCTTTGGAAGCAGATTTCTCCAGGTGCTGCTTCTACAGGTTGGGAGAACAGTAAATAATGAAAAGCACAAATCATTAATGTAGACCAACCTGAATCATTAGGTAAAGAGAGCACAGACAAGTGTTTGTTTTAAGACAAACCAAATATAGTGTAGAAACAAGAAATGTAAGCCATCCTTACATGGATGATATACATGTTGTTACACAACTTTGTTTCAGAAAACACGTCTGAAGAATACTTAGCAGGGTCACACACAGGCTTGCTTGTTCAGTGGCTTATTGCATCGTGTGATCTCGGTAAATGCAAACAATCTTTGAAACTTCCTTTTGTGCTCAGAATTCTTCCTTTTGCTTTCTTCTTATTTAAAATGGAATTATCATTTATAAGCATATTTCAGTTGTTACCGTTTGTTATATCCATGGTCTTCACGTCACCTAGATCTATCAGAGTAGGAAGAGGAGGCATGTATACTTCTGCTGGAGGCCTGTCTGTCTTTTTTTCTGTTTAGTAACACCAGAATAAAGAGGCCAAAATATTTGTTAGGCTAGGATGGACAGCATCCTGGTAGCATTGAACAAAGGACCAACTGCAGTTGTGTTTACATGCCCTCGTAACTGACACAGGGTTGATGAGCCAGTAGAACCTCTGACATTTGAAAGCATTGGACTGGTAGAAATATCTACAAACATTTTCTCCTTCCATTTTTTTTTTTTCTCTTCATGAATGTTGTTCCAAACACACAAGAATAGTCTTGCTGTTCTTCCTGTCTGCTGTTTGAGTAATTATGAAGTAAAATAACAATCCTTGCTGAACGAGAAACATTTAAGTTGCAGCTTTGTTTTTGCTGTAACTAAAATACCCATGATTGCTTCTTTATGAAAAAAAAAAATTTCATAAATCTAGCACTTTCTTGTGTCCAGAAAACAAGTACAAGCCCCCACCCTCTTTGTTTTTAAAAACTACTATGTTGCACAGAAAATGTCACGACTGAAAGTACTTCACCCACCCTGTTTGTCTTGGTTTTTTTTATAAACCTCGTTAGAAAAGGTTTTGTGTGTGTGTGTGTAAAATGAAAGACAATTCATGTGATGGAATGAGATAGCAAACTTTATTGTTTCAGATCATGTTGATGATATTCAGTATACAGTTGAATGTGCTGAGAGCATAATTATGGGAAGACATCTCCATCATCACTATCATCACTGCATTTTGCCACCTTGGGAGTCAGCATGCAAAGAAAAAAGATGACACCATTCTTTCAAGCTGCACCTTTTACATAGTCTCTGCTCATGTGAGCCCACAAAACCAGCTGCTGCTCACTACAGAGTCTGCAGGGGCAAACTGTTATAAATGCCCTGGGATTTGGCATGTTATTTACAGTGAATTATGCAAATCCTAGGATTTCTACTTCCTTTGTTATGTGAAAAAACGGGTCAATCATACCAGTGGTATTTGAATTAACATTTTTCTGTTCCCAAGATCGTTGCTGTTCTTGACAGGACAGCTTATGCCTTCTACTACAGTTCCTGAAGGCCCCCAACACAGCATTATATTTGTGACCTATTTCTTACTCAGAACCAGATAAGACAGTGACTTACCCTTTTCTTTCCTTTGATGATCCGCCTCCTCAAAATCTTGAAGAAAAACAGCTTCCGTATATTAGCTATATGTCACCTCCTTCTGAGATCAGTCTTATGCCTTGTAGCACCGAAATGAATTTGATCTAGGCAGGGAGATGTGGAACAATGCATAGCCAACCAAGCATTTAGGTACTGAGTGCAATATCAAGAAGAAATACTCAGTGGAATACCCTATGTTCAGAACTGCTTCCTGCCTCAGTGCCTCCAACTCCTGAAGAATGTTCTCAAGATCAGCGTAGGTACTGGATGCAATAAAGCCATCTATATTGTTGTATGATACTTTGCTACGGCCTCCTTCTCAATGTGATGAGCAAGAGTGTGCTGACCTGTCTGGGATCTCAAAAAAATGCAACTTAGGTAATATCACCTCCTTCCCCTTTACCTCATTACATATATAAGCAGAAGTGTACTTCTGGAATGAAAGGTGGAAGGATTTAGGAGCTAGTAAGGCTGATGACAGAGGTGTTTGGGGGAAGAGAAAATGAGGTATATCTGGAAAAGAAGAAATGAATGAAAGAGGAAATAAATTAAAAGGTAATCTAGGGTCTTGGAATAGAACAGAGAAGCTGGAATTTGAGAAAGGAGAGATTTAAGGCAAAGAAAGAATAGTCACTTGACAGAGAGAAAGGAGGCATTAGAAGATGTAAGGAGTAGATGATTCTGGAAAGACACTGTATGTGGGGGGTTTTAAGAGAATGAAAAGAGACTGGTAGCTTAACTGGGAGGAAAAAACCTGTTTGAACATCGTTGCAAAATCAAACAAGAGTTCACAGAGCCAAATTAAGAGGAGGGAAATGAAAGTAGTCTGGAGAAGGAGCAGTCTCTATTTCTTTGTCTTCTGTGTTTTTAAATCATAACTGCATCCTGAATATGCAGAATCTACTTGAGATTAAAAACATGAATCATGTTGCTATCATTCCATATACACTGGAGTTGAAATTTATTGTCCCTCTTGTGTCCTTTGCACCTTCTCAGTGAAGGAATCAAATGAAAAAACACCAGCAAATTCTTAGGTTGTGGATTTGATTTCCACCAGTTCACGTCTGTGCTAGCCTGGGCTTACATAGAAAAATTACATGGAAGTCATTGAACTATATTTGCATCCCAAAAAGGTGTCTGATGAAGTTCATAATGAATAGGTTGTCAGTTTTATAAGAGATCTTTGAAATTTTTTTTTTCCCAGGTTGAAAAATAAATCCTCTGATTGGAAAACTGTGACTAATATGTGATTTCCCTCACAGGGATAGTTTAATGTGGAAAAGTGCTTTTCAACATTGAAAAACAAAGGACTTGGCACCCAAGCTTGCTAATAATTTGGATTCAGTACAACAGATTTAATCTTTCCATTCCTTTTTCATGAATAACTTCTTTGGCTAAAATATAGATTTTTCTCATGGTCCTAATTTCTGTTTTAATTGAATTGCTGAGAATGAAAATGATTAGAGAATGTTGTGTGGTGAGCAGATTTGTTTGGATAATGTGGTTTTAACACCTCTTGTTCTGCCCAAAATACACAGTCTTCCTTAAAAGGATGTGATAGTGCATAGCTTATATGCTACATTCTGTGACAGAGTAAATGTTCAGTGGGCTTGCATTCAGTGATTAATGGATGGGATGGAAGGAAACAAACTGAAACAATGGAAGAGTAATATAATCAGAGTGGTTATAAGTAAAATATTTTTTCTGTTTCAGTGAAATTCAGTAATCTGTTTACACAGATCAGTCAAGGTCATAGTGTAGAGAGGTTCCTTCTGATATCAGAATTCATGGAATTTGCAATATTTTAAATTTTAAATTGAAAATAAGGTGAACACAATACTCATGAAAAGTGCTGGATTAATAGCACTCTGTACTAAAGACTTCAGGAGTTTTTGTTTAGATTGACATGCCAATAAATTTGCAGCTACCTCTGGAGTGTTTAGAAATGTCAAAATAATTCGATTTTCTGTAATGTCCTTGACTTGAACATAATTATCAAATATGACACCATTTTTGTAATGTGGACACTTGCCCACTAAAAGTTGAGCTGAAACTCTTCCTAGCCATATACTGATAATCAAGTTACACTTTTCTTTATTTTTAATTAGGAAACACATTCTCCGAAGTTAATGGGAATCATGTTGGGGGAAAAAGTACTTTAATTCAATCTGTAAAAATTGATCAGATTCAACAGAAGAGGTTTAAACTTGGCCACTCTGAGATAGACTTAAAGCCAAGACAGAGCACGATATGGTCCATTCCAGTAAAAAAAAAAATCCTTCTTTTGGTACTGCAGATATTTATCAATACTGTTGTTGAAACATTTATAGGGCCATGACAGTAATGACTTTAAAATATTAACTGTAGGTCACTGTAGGGAGAGAGATGCTGAGAAGAATTTTCTTCTATATTTTTCTTTTCCCTTTCCACATTCTATCTTGCAAGGTTTCATAATGCAGCAACTCTGCTAGGAGAGTCCGTATCTTGCCTCCCAGTGTTTGTCTATGCCTCTTCATTTACTAGAAGAAAGGAGGCAACATGAGGGGAATGGAGAAACACTCCCTCCCTCAGATGACTGAGCAGCTCATTCTATAACACTCCTGTATTCAAGAAGCAGAATGTTCAAGGTTAGGAAATAAACTAAGGCTTTTTCTCCTCCCTCTATCCCCTGCTCAGCTCCCAGACAGTACAGCACTGCCATATACAATGTTGTGATCTGAACTTCCTTGAGGTTTGGCAGGAGGGAACAAACGTTCAGATTTACGAGGATTCACTTGCCACTGGTTTGTGAGATCTTCTGTTTTCTACAAAGTGTTTTCAGAAACTTTTATATAAAAGAAACTATGTAAACTAACCAGCAGTGTCTCCTTAGGAACTAGAAGTCAATGTTAAAATGAAGGATTAACAAAATTTTTCAGTTCTGTGAATCAGTTGCAGCATTAGTATCTTCCTCTTGTTCCTCAGTTTTAAAATCAATTATTTCAGTTACTTGCTGTTAGGATTTAACTCAGGTAGTCCTGATATAGTCCTGATAAAAGTATACAGACTGTGATCTCTCACCTGTGGGTGCAAAATGGTACCTTTAGCCTCCCTAGTGCACATTGAGCAGCCATGAAATAATCACACACTAAGTAATGCCTAGTATCTCTTTCCGTTTGATTGTTGTAAAAGGTGTGAACTAGCAAGCTGTCATTTGGCTATTGATTTTCCTTTATTTGATCACATTTTCTTCTTCTGATATTAGAAAATATTCCTGATATTCTAGTCTTAGCTTTCTGCTGCTGTCATTACAATTTAGGGGTACCTTCTTCCCAGGTTACATTTGAAACCAGAAGAAAACAAAGAACAACCCCCCCATCTACTGTACCGTATTTAAATTGAAAGCAAATCTTGACACAGACCTCCTGCACCTGTGTGTGTGCACACATTATATACATATGCATGATTTTTTAAGAAAAATACCACCAGATTGTGTTCTGTATTCTAAGTATATTCTTTCTAAATAATTTGCAGAGTTCTCACCACATCTGAGATACTGCAAACACTCTAGAAGCAAAAGACAAAGCTGACTCCCCTATCCACAAACCAGCCTTCCCTACATATGCTGTTGTTTATTTTCAGTTTGTGGCACACACTCTAGTGCATTCTGATAAAGCTGATTCTGCTTCATCATCTCCAAGTCCCTGCAGATTTTAATGTACTCTGTGATTAATTACTAGTTTTCTAGGCCTCTTGCTCTTTTCAATTAAAAAAAAAAAAAAAAGTACAAAGAGCTAGTACAACAAGTTGTTCGCTGAGAAGTAGAAACAACCAAACACAATTTTCTTTGTAGTTTTGTGCTGCATCACCTGGTTCCACCACCCATTTCCCATCAGCTAGCTTGGGTCTGTGGTAGGGCATGCGGTGCGACTGGCTCAGTGCAATGAATGGGCTGGGATGAGTGTGAAGACCAGCCTGCTCATCTCCTTCATTTACCAAACCTCCATTTCCACAGAAGAGAGATTAGAACAGGGTTTGAGACCTGAAGGATACCAAACCTGAATCCTTCTCCAAAACAGATTTAAAATGTGCTGGCACATACAGACATTATTTGGAATGCCAGGGGGATCACACAAGTGTATAGAGCCTCATCTTTTTAAGAGAGCAGGGAAAAAATAGCGAACATGGCAAAAATTGTAATAAAAAACTACACTTGGAATCACTTTCTTCTCTGTACCTCTGTCTCTAACTACCTAAGTTTCATCACTTAAAAGATTTATATGAATCACAAGTATTTACAAGATAAAGACAAGTACTGAGAATGTCTGCTGAGGTAGTAAATCAGCATTTAAAAGATGTGTACTCAGACCGTGTTAGCTGAATAAATTTTTGCATATAGACAACGTGTTTACTTGTCTAGTAGTGTTTTATTATTTTTAATAATAGGAGCTTATAGTGTTTGTGGCTTATAAATAACAATTTTCAAATATCAGTACATCAAGTCAGGAGCATTTCTCGCAATCATTTTGCAGCCCAATGCCTAGCATGCATTAATGCAGTTTTGTAACAAATCACCTGTTAGATTTCAGCTGACAGCTTGTCATATGTTAATCATAAATAACTGTAATATGTGGCTATTTTAATGTATACCACAAAAAAAAAAAGGGGGGGGAAGAGGCAACTGCAGAGTAACCTTTCTGGTCATCCCCCCTATTTCCTCTCCCCTTCCTGATCTTGCTGTGTAGTAACTTGATGTCCACTGGTTCCATTTATTAATGGAATGTCCTAGTGTGCTAAAGAGCTTAGTGGGATGCCATTTGCCAGGGACGCAAGCAAAAATCCAAGGCAGAACAGCCGAGAGGCAAATAATACTGCACACTATTAATAGAATACTATTTAATATATGAAATTCATGAGACTGAGACATAAAGGAGTATGGCTGTTCCTTTACTTGAAGAGCTATGGCAGAAGTCACTCAGATTATGGTCGCAGGAAAGTATTCAGATGAACAGAAGGAAAGTTGACCTGTTTCTTTTCCTCCTTTGCTATGATTTTTGAGTTTTAAATCTGCTCTCACATCCTGTGCTTCACATCAAACTTGCACTGCTGGTATGTAGCCTCAGTGAGGACACTGAAAGCAGATGCATGAGCAGGAAGAACACGATTTAAACAGTTAACTTTGAATGACAATAGAAAGATGTCTGTTTTTATAAAAACTCTGAGGGATTACATGGTACTTAATTCCAAATGACATAAAAGACTTCCACCTTAAAAAAAATTAATAGAAGATTCATATCTTCCAAACCTAATTTAATTACGATCTTAGAGATTGTTCAGTGTTTTACAGGAAACATTTCAAAGTTAATAAAATACGTAAATGTTTTTCCAATTCAGTACTAACCTTAGAGTAACATACTGCTGCAATCTTGGCAAAAATAGAACACCAGTGTAGAATGCTATGTTTGAATTTTTTATGTATTTTGGAAAAAAATATCAACTTTAATGAGTAGTTTGTAACAGATGAATTAATGCTTCTTGATGTGTTATCTCCTCTTAACAGGGAAGGAATGTTAAAGGCATATTACCAAACTACATATATACATTTATGTATGTATATGTGTACTCGACTATCTTAAGTATAAAATTTATGCTACTGATAAGTTATGATATGCATGAGGGTAACAGTAAGTATACAGCGTTTTAATGCTGCTTCATGAATTTAGGTTAATTTCTTCTCTTTTTTTGCTTCTGTATCACTACAAACCCTGGAAATCTTATAAATAATATTAACGAGATCCAGTTTTAAAACTACTATAGAAAGAAACGCATTTATTCCTAATGCATACTGTGATGCTGACTGAAGAGAAAGAACTACACAACCTGCTTATGACTCTAAGATAATGGAAAGCTAAATGTAGTCCCAAAACTCACATCCACATTGTGATATCACATGAAAAATATAAAATGCATGGGTTTATTGCTCAATTCTTCAATGTCACACAAGGATCACAGCATGAAGAGCACTAAAACAGCTAAGTATACTGATAAAAACTGCTGGGATGTAACACTAAAACCTGAAATACCTATTTAGTATTGCCATTTCAAAGCAAATACAGGCCTGCAGTTATTTGAATCAAGGGGGCAAAAGGTGAGGATTTAATTCTTGCTTGCTTTAACCACATTTATTATGATAAACACAAAACAGTGTTTTGCCCAGCTTTTGATTTTTGCTGTTTTACTTTGAAGACACAGTTGCTTTTTGAAAAGTTAGTCTTTTATTGAACAGTTCTTTTTGACAAGGTAAAATGTAGTAATCCATGTTAGATTTCATATATTTACCTTTTCATACAAAGTAATTTTTTTACAAGACATTTGGTATTTTGAAAGATACTATTTGGAAAGGACTAGTGCTCCTTTAATTGTAAGATTACTTGGGGAACCATTTTTCATGGTGTAAGTGGCAGCATCAAAAGAAGACAGCACTTTATAAGACTTGGGGAGAACAAAGTTTATCTTCACCTCTGTCAGCCTTTACGTTGGCGGCACTACCTTCCAGGGTCAAATATATTATTATATGATAGAAAATACCCAAATCCCTATCTTCTGCAGAAAAGTAGCAACCATCTGTAATGAACTTTGCATGGACCACCATGACTCATTTCAGAATCAGAGGCTACCATAGCTTGACCAGGTTGCAGAAAGTCAGCACTGAACTCAGGACAAGAAGCACCAATCTGGCCAATACTGCACCCACAGCTTCATACAGGTGGAAGCCAGTAAGCCAACTTTTGTAGCATCAATCTTAATGGGCTCCCATCACCATAATGACCGACTAGCATTTACTGTGTTTATCCTAACCCTGATTTTACACAGGAGGAAATGTGGCTTGGAGGGCATATGCTCCAGGCTTCTGAAGATGGTTAGAAGCCACCAGTGAGGTTTTCCAAAGCACATTTCACCTAAATCCTGTTGTTTTCACCTACATCCTATGCAGTGCTCCTTCTTTGCACAGGATTAGACAGGATGGGGCAAGAAAAGCAGGGACTGTTTTTAGCCCCATGGCATGTCACCGATTGCACCAAGCAACATGTGGTGTCACTTGGCACGAAGTCTGACCATTCTTCAGCTAGAAAATGAGGGACTTGCCATACAGAGCACGACTTGAGTAAGTACACATCGCTTTGTTACACCCCTGGTGACACCCCTCTTGGGCGGGCAGATTCGGCAACTCCCGGTGATTTAACCGGACAAGAAGTTAAGCTTTTAAACTGCGGTCAGTCCTGCTGACGGGCCTCCGCCCCTCTCGTGTA
>NW_010514268.1:0-18814 GCF_000687285.1 Phaethon lepturus
CCCAAAACCTCGCTACTTATGGAGCTCTAGAGGACCGGGCCGTTAGCGCTGCTCCAGCAGCGCACTCTACAACAGGGCCTGGCTGCACGACAGCTCGGTTCGGCAAGGTGCTGCGCCGCTGCGGCTCCCCGGCGCCACTTCCAGGAGAAGCGTGTTGCGGGATCAGGGCCTGCGGCAAAGGCAAAACTAGTCAAGTTGGACGCAAATTGTGCGTTGCTGGTCAATGGATGAAACCCTCCATTCGCTTCAGCCAAAGCCGGATTCAGAGTATCAAGAGAACTGGTGCGCTCTGCCAAATGTAACTAATTCCAAGAGGAATAACCGAGTGCAAACGGAACTGAAATGACACCGTACCCTGTTCTTTTTAAACCTCACCATTAGCATCAGGAGGCAGAAACCGGAGGTAATTTAAGGTAACATCAGGGAGTTCACCAAACCAGCTCTCTAAGAGCACCGCGTGAATGGCTCCTCTGTTCACCTTCAGGGGACACCACCCAGAGTCAGAAGTAAACCCACAGGCAGGAGGACGGGTTCAAGGCCACTTGGAAGTTTAGAAATCAAGACTAGCAGCTGCAGCTTGCTGCCTCACTGCTGCTTTCTTCCTCAGCTAATCCCCCCATTTGCAGCTGCCAACATGCAGCTCAAGTAACCACTGCCACATTTGCAGCTTCTGGGTATTCCAAAAATTAAGCTTGCCCTAGAAGGTATATACTCCAGTTCTGTTCTGAAAAGATGTTATCATTGCCCATTTTAAGAGACTAGATGAGCTCCACAGTCCTAGAGATATTAAGAACCAGGCAAGTAAAACCCAGCAAAAAAAGCAAGTAAGGGTCCTCAACTTTGCAGTTTGCAAAAAATTTGTTAGCATCAGCTTTAACATAAGCAAATCCAGCAAGTTCCAGGCTGAAGGCATATGGTTATGTGAAATCTCAGCTTTTGCTAACAACTGCTGCCCCTCCAAAAAGAAGGAAAAAAGTATTCTCTAGCCCTCCGAGAACAACTTCAGAAATGTCAGGTTTTATCCAAAAGGCACTAAAGCCAGAAGGCAACTTCAAATGATTTGAACTCCAGACTTAGGAGTCTTCTTGAGGAAAGAAAAGGGCAAGCATCTACTTAAGTTATTTTCGAGTGCTTGGGGGACACTGAACGTTTCCCATGCTTCGCTACTCCTTATCATACCAGCTTATTGAAATAAATTGTTCTTCTAATCCTTGTAACTAGTCAAAAGGTCAACAACTTTACACAGAACCAAACTCCGCATACTAATCTAAAAGCCTTCAGGCGCATCTATGCTAGCATATTAAATTGGATCAAAAGTGTATTTTGGAAGCAAATCTCAAACCATCACTTACCAGTTTCATGTATATTGCCGAGTGGTCTAAAAATAGGTAACTTTATTCCTTTTCAACAAAAGGAAGCCGGAGGATACATTTCAGGAGCACGCCTAATACATGCAGGTCGTGAATTAGCTTAGCACCACTTGTGTGACATAGGCAGAGACTTGATCACTTTGATCAGTTCAAGCCCTTTTTTTCTCCTCCCCACTCAAGCAAGCATTCTTGGTGAAGAATTTCAGTTGCAAACAGACCCCTGATTATTTTTCCACTGATATTTTAAACTGGAAACTGTTATCATAAGAAGCATTACAGACTGTTTATGAAGTTTGGTTGGCATCCTGTAACAGACAGTAAGAGACTTGCTCAAATACATTTCTTGGGGCTTGAAAAGTAGTAAAGAAGTTCTCTCCCAAGTGACAGTCAGATCTGCATTTTTAGCATGGACATGCATGTTTCCTTTATAGGTGAGCAACAGAAGCATCCCGTCAAGTTTCTAACACGAGTCAGGGAGCAATAAGCACAAGTTCATTTTAAGATACATATTTGGAGTTTGGCGATTTACTTAAAATTTCATTCTTTTTAAGGACAAAGCCTTCCTGGGACATGAACATTCCTTAATGTGAATACAGGAGTTATTCTTAAGGAGACTATTCCTACTCTGTTCCCTGCACCTCATTACTTTCAATTGCATTTTCCTATACGGATTCTCACCTCTCTATAGTCTGCTTCTCAAAGGCAGCTTTGCAAGTTGGGAGGATTCAGTGCTGCTGCTCCTTCCACCCTTCAGAATGGTTTTCACTTTATCACTCTGAGACACTAATGTTTCTCCACAGTCTCACTGTAATAGCCCCAATTTAGAGGGCCAATCTTTCAAGCCACTCCCGTTCTGAAGAGAGGTACTTGGCAGCAAGCAGCTTTGCATTTATTTTTTAATCTCTCGGTCATGCAACACTCTTATAATAAAAGGGGGACACTAAGGATAACAGTGCGATTATGTGTGATCAGGGCACAAAGAACTGTAGGTTTCACAGCAACAGAAAAAGACTATCCCCAAACCTCAACTGATCTTAAAGACCACTGTGCACGCCTGGCCGGTGCTGCAGAGTCATCCTGTGGATCCAGACACTTTTGCTGTACAACAGTGCAGCCATGCAGAACCAGCACTTCCAAAAGAAGGCTGAGACATTCCATGTTACACGGCTACAGTGTTATGCTGAATTGTATTTAGAGACTTTTTTTTCTGCTGCACATTGGAAATTACCTATCAGAAGGCAATAAATTTCTGTAATTTGGTGTCCAACAATTCCCACAGTTCACCTCATTTCCTTCCCACTAATGTTCCCGTTCTTGAGAACGGTCTATTTTCAAGACAGCATAGAGCACTGCTGAGCAACATTCATTATTAAAATGCAAGTATATTTAAAGCCACGAGATGACTTTATCATTCAAATAGTAAGGATGTCTGAGGAGGGCTTGACTAAAGCAGAATAGGCATGCCTCAGACTTGTTCTCCTGGAACACCTTTATGTCAAGGACTGTAGTTTCTGGATTCACATTACCTGATCAGTGTGCCAGAAAATTTTTGCAGCACTGAGGTATACAGCAACAGCAGCATGAGTTAGGAAAAGATTTAATGACTCCCCAAAGAACTAACACAGCTACAAAGAACCATCTAAAAATAATCTGGCAGAGTATGGCTAGTAATTGCATGTCTTTTTGCAAGATTTTACCCCAAAAGAGAGAAGGCCAACCGCAAGCTGTGTTGGAACCACATGCCAGGGTACCATTTTCAAATCTGGTAAGATGAAAGAAAACTCATGATGGAGCGAGCGTCAAGAAATCTTGATTGCCATGCAATTTTCATATCAAATCATGGCATTAATGTTAGCTGGAAATCTTAGCTACATAAGGTTAAGAAAATTCTTTTATTTTGCACACTTGGAAGTACTGAAAATATTGGTCACAGGACAATTTAGCTCCTAGCCCAAGCTGCCATCATTACACAATGAACAGAATAAGTAATTCTACTTTTCTTATTGGATTTGCTTACTACAATAATTGCATTTGCCAGCCCATGTAGTACCAGTGATCTGCGAACTGCCCAGGATCAGCAATTAGGCATTTAGTAAAAGCTGTTTTTCCCTCAAACTTGCAGTGCTCAGCACAGAGGACATCTGGACCATCATGCACAGCATGGTGCTGGCAGAAAGTCCAAGCAAGGCTAGACAGTTCTGGGTACAAGCCAGGCCTATTAAGTTGCTCATTAGAACTTCAATATGACAACTTTCAAGTTGTTCAAGTCTAATTGTTACTTGATATATCAAGAAATTATTGCATAATAATGACTTTTCAGTAGCCTAAACAGATACCCACATAGTTTTCTAGATTCTCCCAATAGATATTTTTCCATAGCATAGCATTTTAGAACAGTACTCATGTACCATGTATTTCCTAACTGCAGTGTTGGGATATGTCAAGTTGCATTTATTATGAGACTTTGTTTACAGACTGATTCCTAAACCATCCCCACAAGGAACTACTTATATTAATGTACGCCTCAACAATTTCGAGGATTCACCAACCATCCCGTTTAAAACTATTAATAAAGTGTAATTCTCCTCCACTAGGATGGAATATCACTCTAAATGATGCTGCTGAAACTCAGAAAGCCAACAGCAGTTCACATACCAGCAAACAAATTAAGATATTAAAACTGATAGGCACTATTTATATGAAGCAATGTAACTTTAATTATACCTAGTAGAATAGTTTTGAGAAATATTCTCCAAAGTATGCAAGACAGTCAGTTGTTTTAATGTCCAAGCCATCTTTGTTGCTGTTTACATAGCTATAATTGCTTTTATGGAAAAACAGCATTGGAAAACTATATACTTTTAGCTACTTGAAATGAGGACAGCCAGCACAACATGAATAGGCAAGAACTTCTGACACCATTAGCGTCTCTGTTAACTTATAAGCAAATTGCACATCTTGATACAACAGCTAATATCTACAATACAATGTAAATTTGTAGAATCAGGACTGATCAACAACAACAAATGCTGGACTTCACCGGCTTGAAAGTTGAAAATAAGTTTAAGACTGTAAAGTTCATTAAATACTTGCAATAGTCAGACACCTTCCATAAAATAAGTTTGCCGCATCCAGAATTGTGCTAGCGTCTTGTTTGTACTTAAAACATTTGTCATTATACTGGTTAAAAGCATAACATACAAACTATGCCCCACAAACCCTAGCTTCACCCTTAATACTTAAAAAAGTATTTCTACAAGTGTGATATATTTATGGATATAATGTAGGTTGCATTTTCACTAGGAGACTATAGTAAACTAATTACACAAACAAGTCTCTCAAATATGAACAGGTCAAGTCATTGGTTAATGTCTGATGTGATAGAAGTGGACAAAGATAATCCACACTTAAATTTGCATATTAGAAAAATACACCAGTGGTCATAAATCTGATGCATTGCTGTAGATACTAATAACTATTCAACTCTTAAACATAAGGAGGGTTTTTTTGCTCCTGTAATTGTCAGTTTTCATAGCTTCAAGATTTCCTTACTATATAACTGCACAAACTGCTTGAGAGCACTTTGCTTTTCACACAAACTACAGTCTGAGAAATCACTTACATGTGCAATCCACTCTACAGCTGGTTACTTCAAACTTTCCTTCATCAAGCAAAATAATTTTGATTTGTTGCAGTTAGTTTTCATTATCTCCTGACTCTGAAAAGGATACGTTGTCAAAGATTTAGTTAAGATTAGTGAAAAACTGGTAATTCTTCTTACTTCTATTTTGAAGAGTAATTCTAGCTAAATCTAATTAGGATGGCCTTCAAAGTAAACCCTAAATAAACCATCATAAAAGCAAAAATTTAAAAAAATTTAATCCTTTATACACCCCTCACTTCACCAAACTAGTGCAAGTTGACACATAGACAAGACCTCAACAACTTAAGAACACTTTGAAATTAGTTTGGCTAATCAAAATTAAGACACTAGCTTGCCCTAGACACCTTAGAAAATACAGCTCGCTCAAAACAAGCTGGACCAGCCAGAACAGAGAGGTGCACTGGGAACAGAAGGGCACAAATAAAGACGAGACTGAATTGGAGAGAGGTTTGGGTTTGTTTTAAATAACCACACCACTTCAGCACTGAAAGCCAATGGGAATCTGTACAGATGAAAAACCAGGAAGGCAGTTTATAATGTTACTGCCCCCACAATCTCCATTTCTACACAAATAGTTGCAATTCAGTATTAATAAGTTACCAAGCTGAGTTTTCTGAACTGTGAATCAGTCTTTTCCTTAGGGAGAAGTTTCTAGTAACGTTAAACTTTTTCATGAAGGTGAAAGGGACTGCTCTGAGAAATGAAGCAGCACAAGGCATGGCATTTCTGTTGTGGGAAGCCAGAGTTCAGCATGAATAGACATTGGCCATAAAGCACAGCATCCACCTTTGGGACCTGACAGACTCTCCAACTGGGAAATCCATACTCCTAACTCCAGCCGGGCTGGGCTGCGGGTGCTCCTTCACAGGCTTGGAAGGTGCTCAGGCTGCAGGTGCTTCCTGCACCAAGTACCTCCCCACACATCTACCCAGAACACTGAGGGAGAAAAAGAGACGGTGTATCTGCAAACCTCACAGCCCTATCCCAGTTCTTCCCATGATGAAGGTATATGTACAAATTAATCCCTCATTTTTCAGTTAAATCCTTCAAATTTTTAAATTAAACAAGTTCCAAGACATTTAGTAACAAAATTGAAAGAATTACTCAGACTCATATTTTTGCCCTTTATATACAGGTATTTCTTGAGCATGTTGCATCAAAAATAATAAAGATTCACAACATTCTCATGTGTGCATGGTGTTGAGAAGAATTTTAATTTTCTGAGTTTTTGGTATCACAGAGAATTTGTTTGATACAAGCTACCTTATTACACAGGGAAAAAATAATTTACAGTGTTAAAATACAGCAAATTAGGGTGTTTGCAATTTGTGAACGAGACATTATCACTAATACAAGCTTATTCCTGGAGGAAAAAAAACCACACCTATTAGTGTAGTCTTCAAAATAATTAACACAGGATTTTTAGACAAGTATTTTGAACTATTTTTTATAGTAAAAATCTTGTCTATTTTTCAAAGACCTTAACTACCTGGTAAGAAGATACTATTTTGATTCTCACCAAAATTTAACTAAGTTAAATTCATCATTCATGTGTCCTCAGACACTCATCCATCTGGTTTTAGGTACACAAAACCATTAGTACCAACAAAGGCTGCGTTAAGCCTAGCTATATAGCATCTTTCTGCACCTGAAGCAAGCAGAATTGGTACAAATTGCAGACTTTAGCACCTGACAATGCTTTACTAATTCTATTGTAGTTTCCATTTTTACACAAAACGGATTAAAACCTGTTAAAAATCTTCACTTGTACCTTTGCGAAAGATTCAGCCATATTCTTAGTAACGCTGTTATTTAAGTAAGGAGTGCTTAAAAAAAGACTCCATTCTCTAGCCAACTGCATTAACAAAATTAGATTCCCCATTATTTCAGTCTACATTTAAACATGCTAGGAATTACCTTGCTTCACTGAGAGTAAAAGGGAAAGGAGCCACTATTCAGCTGCAGGTGTTAAAAATACTCTAGAATCCAATTTGTCTCTAGAATCCTAGAGACAAAGTAAGTCTCAACACACCTGTAAAGTGCAGAAATTGAAGATTCAGTGAATTTCTGTACTGCGTCTGAACAGTGAAAAGGTTCTGCATGATCCATTTTTACTATGACACACCACCTTCAAACAGGTTCAGACATTTAAATTAATTCAAAATTAAATTTTAAATAAATGAAATTATTGCCATTTCAGAAACAAGTATAAGGCAGCTGACATTTTAGCAGTTGCCCACAAATTCAGAAAGGAACTTTTGCATTACAAACCTAAGTTTTTGTCAAAGGACTATTTCAATTTTTGAGTGAAGTTGTTATTTTAAGATTCTCTATTGCCTGACAAGACAATCAAGTATCATCTCAATAACCCTGTCAACAGTGAAGATGGTAGGAAAGCATGAATACCTGGTGGGGGCACAAGACGACAGGACATCAGCTAGAACTCTAGAATACTCAGTATACAGTAAACTACAAAGACATTTCGGGGACATCTCTTGGGAGTCCACTACATATAGGAAAGTTTATCATTAGAATGACTTACACAAAAAAAGCCTTATTTCACCAGGATCAACTTTAAAAGTACTTACTGCTTTTTAATCTGTGGAAGAGCATACCTATGCTTCTGAAGTGACCAGAACATTGACTAACCATCTTTTAGTTTAGAAGACCAAGACATTCTTCAGCCAAATGCTATCCAGAGAAATTTTTTACTTTGTGGTCTCTCATAGCTCGGCTCTTTGAGATTGCAGACTTGCATTAAGGATGGTTGTAATGCATGAACTGTAAACATGGATCAGTTAACCTAAACAGCAATGGAAATCTCTTGAAATCATTTAAGTATGCGTCGTTCAGTTAAAGACGGGAAGAAGAGAAGGTAATAAAATTAAGCTGGAGTCATCAATACCTAAGCTTAAGACAAATTAAGTCATTCAGGTGTTTCCAACCCTCTTCTGTACAGTGTTTGACAGTGAAGTCAAACTCACCCATTTTGCTGCGTTCATCACTTTGCCCCTGCAGGCTAAAAATGCATTCCCAGCAAGAGTTCTTTAAATAAAAAGCAAATCCTTTAAATGAAAATTTAAATTTATTTTGAAATTTTAGGATGTCATTGCTATCAATTTAGACACACTGTTTGACATTATCAGATGAGAGAACTTACAGTGACTCACGGATAAAGATTTGGCTTTTACATTCAAATGTGAAGTACTTCAGAATAGCTTTGTCTTGGTATTTCCAAACCAGAAACACTAAAGAGCATTTTATTTTGCCTTTCGACCATCTTTGTTAATTAACATACTTTTGATATCTGCTGTACTTAAGAGGAACACGCGCAACACCAAAGGAGTTACTTTGTTTGAATGAAGCAAGTACCTTAATTACAGTTCCAGATTTAAGACTGGTTCCTTGTAGCATCAAAAGGCTGTGCTAAGTAGAAAGACAAGGTTTTTTTTAAAAAAACAACCCCAAAAAACACATTTTCTTCAGGTAGACTGCAGAGCTTGACCTACTTGGAAAGCCTCTTTAAGAAAATAAAAAGGTCTTACAGTCCAATGTTAACATCATACAGTCTTATAGTTTAGCAAGTTTTATCCAGTTTTCATAATTATTTTCAAAACAGTGTTGTAGAATTCCATCACTATTCCTAACACTATCCTTGTATTAGTGGTTAACAATGAAATTCAATTAATCTATCAGACTTAAAAATTGTGTTGATTTTACTGCTTACTGTAGTTTATTTTCCTACTCTCTCTCACTAACTTGAAACTGGATAAACAGAAAACATTTGCAGGGAAGAGATTTGATCAGTTTGCCCATTCTGGCAAGGAGAGTGCCCCTCAGGCACGTACAACGTAATTAACTGTTCCAAAGTGAACGTCAGACCACCACTCTCCAAGAGGGACAGCCTCCCACCATGCATCTTAAAAGTTTAGAACCCCTCCAGTTTGTAAAAACAACTCAAGCTCCAAAGCCCCGGAAAAAAACTTACAAATTTTAGAGTACAACTTTGACGATGTGCTGACACGGGGAATCTCATAGTAAGGTACTCACAGTTAAGGTTCCTTTGTATACACCCTAGTATAAGAGGCTGCTACTGCCTTCAGTCAGCAAGCAGCCCATCATGGAAGATCTGGGACCACAGCAACAACTTTGTGCTAGAGTCAAGCATTTGTAAGATTAACAAATTAGGGGCTGGGGCAGGGGGGGGGAGGGTTGTAAGCAGAGCTTTTGTTTTGTAAGAGGAAAATACTTCTCAAGTCTCACGTAACACATTTTCTCCCCAACCCTGATTTTTCACTGTCTGATGGAACATCATTAATGGTGTGCCAGGAATGCTCTATCGCCTGATGCCAGAGGTCTGCTGCATTTCAAGAGTCACAGGCACATTCCCTGCTCAGGAACACAGAGCAGAAAAAGTGTGAAAGGTCTTTTATATTACAGTTTTAGAAGCCACGTAAGAAACATGTATGTAATTTTAATCCTCCCTGTTGGTAAAGTCTGTTAATCTAGTTAATCCAAAGGTATGATATGTATCTCAACACCCAAGGAAACAAGTGTATTCATAAGTCATTAAAGTATATAGAAAACTCAGTTCTGTCCTCTGATGCTGTTTTCAAGTTTGTTTTATTCACTCTTTTAGATGACTATAAATAAGTGTTTCCACTATGGAAAAGAAAGTTAGCACAGTACATTTTCATGACTGGGGAATGGATTTTCTGAAGACATCTTCAAAAGGGCAAAAGCTTAGAAAAAACAACCTGAACGTTTAATTCAGTTCCTTATAAAGTCCCTTGTAAAAATTAACAAAAAAAAAAGAAAAAGAAAGAAAGAAAAAAGTAAAGGAAAAACTGCAAGGCCCAGGATGATTTATTGCTTTTCTTCAGTTTTTTCCTTGGTCTCTTTCTTCTCAGATTCTTTGCTCTCTTCCTTCACAGAAAGCTCTTCTAGTTTTTCAGCAACTTTATCAGCACTATCATTTTTGTCTGTGCCTGCTAAGAGATTGATTAAGAAAAAGGTTACATACAGGCAGTAATGGATTTTTCTGTTACAGAGAAAAGAGTAGAAGTGGAGGGTGAGAGGTATGGGGAGAGACAGCTAGCATTAAGAACAAAAGTAAAGAAATTCTTCACTGAGCACTGGAATGATTAATTCAATTCCTTTTCCTTTGGAAGTTATCACAGATGTCAGAATTCAAGAAATACCACTTGCTTATTTTAATCACTACATGATGGTCTAATCATAGTGACCGAGAAACATGTAACATTTGGTCAGCTTTGCTGCTACCAGTAACAGACTCCATACAGTGTCCAGTCAAGTAAACGTCTCAAGTCCCTACCTTCTTGCCTATCTTAACCAACAAACCAAAAGTCAAGTTCCCCAGTTTAAAACTGGGGAATAGGAAGTTCTTAAGATTGAAAAATTCCAATCTAAGTATCTTGAAGAGCATTGACTGCAGACCACTAGTAATCTGTACTTTAGAAAGATAGTAGTGTTTATTTTACATGGTGAGATACCTTGTGACATAGTAAATTCTATGAGGCAGTGCATTAATCTATTAAATAAAGAGACCTGTGAAGAAAGGCTACAACTTCATACAAGCTAACAATTATAAAAACTAAGTATTTTACTTGCATGATTATATATTTGTGGAATTTGGGAAGGGGAACTGGAAGGATATATCACTGTGGTTGCAGTGTTCACGGTTCACTTGTGTACTATAAACCCACAAACACTTCCTTAGCCTTTCCAAAAAAGCAATGTCCCAACAGCAGTTGTAACAGCCTTCTACAAGAAAGAAGGCAATTATCACTCCTGTGAACTATTACTCTTGCAGACAGAAAAAGTACCTGAACTGAAGACTGCAGTTCAGTACAGAGTGAGTCTGCTAAAACACAATGATACTCTAGGGGTCTATAACCACGCAAACTGCTAAAGAGTGGCGTGGTCCTGCACTTAAACTTTTAACCTTACCTTTCTTTGCTCTCTTGTCTACTTCATTCCTGCATTCTTCAAATTTTGCCTTGAATTTCTGTGCATCTGTTTCAGTAAAGATAGAACATTTTTTCATTAGTTTTACCTCCTTTTAACATTGAATACTTCCGGTATTGAGGACAGATTCCCAAGAAGTTTTGCGTAAACAAAACTTGTAGGCACTTAGGAGTAATCTAGTTTAAAAATCATACAAGATGACATGCAAAATTCTTGAATCACCTCTTTGCGCAGAAGCAGTTTATTTTCTTTAGCATGTCTATTAAAGTAGCTTATTTTGCAAAATACTTAAAACATAATTCCAGAAGGGACTGTTTTGTAGTTGTTGCAACTTCCAGCTGTCCCTAGCCTACAGGAATAAGAATATGATGTCAGAGACTGCTAATATGACTATCTGTGTGCAAAAGACTAAAGATTAGCTTTGAACTACTATCCTTGTCAGCTACATTATACCCAAAAAGATGTCCACATCCTTACCATAACTTAGAGCTCTTAGCATCAAGAACAGAAGATAAAGCCTGTTTCATTAGTACAGCATTCATATTCCATACCCAAAGGCCTGGACTCAAGCTATTCCTGACTACAATAGCATAGGAAGCATAACCGTCATTATGTTTTGGTCTAAGCCACCACTTGATTTAACAGTCATTCCAAGCAGTTGATGAAGTTAGAGTAATGTTTCTACACAGTAATACAAGCACCGAGACACAAAAGTGGATCAGGCAAGGTACCTTCTAACACCAGAACGATAAAGAAGGTAATTTGGTATACCAACTCGGTCTGACTGACCACACGAGGCCACTGTTGCCCCACAGGACCTTCAGAAGCCACTATGAAACTAGTCCAGGAAGTATTTGTATCGATTCCTTTTCAAGCATCTCAAAAAGGAAAGTAGTTGAAGGGCATACTTATGTCTGTTCACCTCTCACCTGTTTAGTCAGTACTGCAAGGGGTAGACAAGCAAAAAGGACTTCTCCCTCAAGACAAAACACTCAATAAGCTGAACAACCTCTACCAGAAAGAGGGAAAGGCTTTTCAAAGATGAGCAAATAGTTACCAAAACTCTTCAATTTCATATTTGATTAAGAAAGAAGCAGCACTATGCAGGTGGATCACAAAGATTCACTTGGCTAAACAATATCATGTTGAAGACTTGAAGAAAAGGAAGCAAGCAAGATATACTAAGTTCTTCCCAGATGTAGGCAAATCCATCTAGTTTTAAAACATACAGCCACTTTATTTGCCATCTAGCATGCAGGGAGATGAGGTGGCTAACACACTAAAGTTGTGTGGGAAATGGTAAAGCAGGAAACAGCAACATTTTTCCTCTTCCATTTTGCTTTGTTTTTCCAAGGAAAAAAAACACTTGGATTCAATCCTAAGGAGTTGGGAAAGCTACACTATCATTCAGCTCTACTAGTTGATCCGTATATAATTACAGACCTACTTTCTGTTCTGGTAGTCAATGCAGTCACTCCAGAAAAACCCACCAACTAGTAGGATAGTTGTGTTTGACAAGCACTTTTCACTGAGTGTTCCATTTAATCAAAACAAAGAAGATGCTACATACTTCATTAAAAAAAAAAAAAAAGAGCCACAAACAAAAATCGTATGTTCTGCTAATACAGATGGACCAGAAATCTCAGGTCAGTATTTCCTTGCTTCTAATGCAAAAATGTTACCTTAACTACAACTGAGCACCTGAGATAAATGAAAGCAAGCTGCATGTATTAATCTCTACGCCATAGTATTACTGCTTTTAGTTTTATTCTAATTGGTATTACACTTGCATGAAATGGTTTAAGTAAAAAAAAAAAGTGCCTAGGGCAGAAAGCTCTATAAATATCACTGGAGACCTGATTATTACACTATTTGTCAACACATACGGTTAAGAGATTAACTCACTTCTCTCAGCTAAAGCAGTAATTAGCTAACACTACCATGCAGTGGTAAGATATAGCATATCTACAACAGTGGTTTTCAGTAGAGTTTAGACATGTGGAGTAACATAACAGTATACAATCAATGCAAGTTCAGTGCCAGTCCACTCACTCTCTGCATTTAAAAATCGGATTGCCAGAAGTTCAGGCTTGGGGCTTTCATCTGCAAAGTCAGCATGTGTGTTCCAGACCCATGCCCTGTCGCTCCCAGCATTAGGCTTCAGCTCCATTAAGGGTGTGACTGAAAAGAAAGCATTAAAAGATGTACACAGCACAATAGTAAACGTTTTCCACACCAGCCCCCATAAATCTTATTGACAACTGACTGTGACAGTTACATAAAGCACTTTACACAGAATTACTTTTGAATAAATAAAGACGATGGTGCCCATATATATTTTTTCTTCTGTCCTCAAAATGATGAGAGACCATTACTGTATAAAAGAATGCTAGATTCCCTATTGTTAAGAAACTGAGAGTTTGATTCAATTCTTGTTTAAAACAGATGACTATGATGCCAAGAGAGATGCAGTCACTAAGCAAAACTCTGAAGAACAGTCAAATGGTTTAGGAGAAAAATGCATCCAGACAAACAGCATTTGTTCTTCTTTTGCACACTGAAAATACTACATTACAAACAATTATTTTTAAAAAAGCATTATTCCTACAATTAGTCTTCAAATTAATTTTCAGGGTCATTTCTCTCCCATCAGTTTAAAGCTCTGCTACAAGGTATTACAGAGTTCTATAATGCTGCAAGATGTGCACAGCGTATTTTCAGCCTATTTGTTCCTTCCCAGTAAATGGTGCCCTTTCCCTCCAAGACACTATAATTACTTCACCTGACTGACTGGAGAAGTTGGAATGTTACTTTTCACACTACACTAAGACTTCTTATATTACACATGTGCAAAGTTTAAGCAGGGCTTTTTTTCTCCCCAACCCTTGGGTCCTTCATTTAGTTCAGCAGAAATACGAAGTATACTCACTTTCTGGCATTTTTAGTTTAGAGATCAAATTACATTTTGTTTCACTTAATGTTTTGCAAAAATGAAAAAAAAAAAAAAAAAAAACAACTTTTGGCATGAACACTATAAATTTATCAATTCTGTTTTGCATATGCACAGCATTTATTTTCCTAAACAAAAGGTTTATTCTTATTGGTTGGTGACTACACTGCTTTCATATTTGGCAGTTCATTTACTAAACAGGAACACCTGTGTCCTCTGAATAGTCTGACTTTCTGAAGAAAGCTATCCAAAGAAAACAAGCATTTTTGCTTGACTTCAAATTTGTATTAAGCTACTTAAGTTATTTCAAGTTACCTAAATGTAGTTTAACTCCACAGAATACTACATACTCTTCATACAAAAGCGGAGTATTACCAAAGCAAGCAAGTAACAAAGTATTACCAAATTAGTCTACTTGTTGCTAGTCATATTGCCTTTCAAATCTGTCTTGCCCTTTCAAGTTTATTTTTATTCAGAGGATCAAAGGAACAAACCTCTCCTGCTCCATCAGTTCTCAATACGCATTCTTTTTGAATGAGTTGGCTGAATATACCACATTCATTTCAGTTTATTACACAAGCAGAAAAAGGCAGCCACAGATTAGTTTAGTACCTCAGTATCTGTTTTCTGATGGTTAAGCAATTGCTTCTACCAATTCAAATGTTGAGCTCAAAGTAGTAAATTATTACGACTGCTTATTTAGCATTCTTTTTATGAAAAAAAGCCAGCATACATTGATTTCTTATCCTAAACAGTATTAAGACCTACATTGTCTACACTTGATTAATCATTATAACTGCCCCTGCCCCGAGAGCAATCACACAATGTGTCTCCATCCCAGCTAAATTTTAAAGTGTCTTTAGAACACTACCAGAGACTGAAGAAAAAACCCCCAAACTTTAAGACTCAGCCTTGCAGGCAATCATCAAAACCAACTAGAACTTCTTTCCACTAATAAAAATAAGCACTCATCACGTTTGATGCTTGTAGCCTGGTGTGCAAAGCAAGAGACAACTGCATTTACATAAATTTGACGTCAGTTTAAAGACATACAGCAATTCTCTAGCTGCTGCTGGAAAGACACTGAGGTCTTAATCTACAATGTACAATTCTACAAGCTTATTTTTTAAAACAAAAACAAAAAGCATAGCAATGTATAACATACTGTAATGGTTTGCACAGATTTTTAGGGTTTTATCCCTCCTCATGAGGAGGCGAATTGTTCCCTTCTCCTTGTGTTTTAGGAGTTTTACATCACCGGTTCCTCGTTCTTTCCATTCTGGAAGGTCATTCTCAGATGCAAATCGGAACAGCTTTGCTCGCCTTGAACAAGAGAGAATTTAAGAAGTTAGCCTGCATGTAGAAACATTTATTGAAACAGCAGTTGTTTTTTTAAAAGCCACACACAAGGAAGAAAACAATTCCTTCTGTAAGGTTCCCTGTTCTACTTCAGCATACAAATTTAGAGACTGGTATGATAAATTCAAATATAATAACACGCTATTAGGAATTGTGTAATAGCTATACTAAAATTCAACAGGTTTAACACACTTTTGTATTCGGACACACTTTAGGGAGATGATAAACAGATCTGTTGTAGGCAACCTTTTAAATTAAGGTAGCTAATTAACAGGTTTTGCTATAGCTAGAGTTCTTATATACATTATGAACACAAGTGCTCCATCTAACCAGCAGTATTTATTAATTCAAGAAATTGAGCAGGTTGAGGCTAAGTAAAGACTCTCGTATAATTCCAAGCCCAGCATTTGATCAACTGTTAACAAAGTGCCTCACCCTCTAGAGTCACTCATTTCCTCTTAACTCCAAAAACCTAGTTGTTGCTATTCTTAAATCAGGAATAAAGGAAGCGTAGTGCTGCACTGCAGTGCAACATACCTGTTTCAGAACACCACTGTTTAATCTTCCAAGATGCCAGTGTGCCAAAAGAGAAACAGGAGTAGTTTGGGACATTAGTCAAAACTGACCCAAGAGACAGTCTGAGCTCTGCTAGTGAGGCGTTTAAGACACTGCTATAGGAAAGGAAGCACCTGCTCACACTACAGGATATATATGAAAATATACTTTTCTACAGATGAACAAGGGATAGGGACTTGTAATAATCCGGGTCCTTCAAGAGAAGGTGTCAGATGTTACAGCAAGCTACTCTAAACAGATGCTCTGATGCAGACAAACTACTTTCTTCTAAAGCAAGTAGTCCGGCTGGCACTCAATAGGCGATTTCCCCAAGTTAAACTATCAGAACCATCAGCATTCAAAAAAAGGATTCCTTTCCTCTTTCACCCCTTTTTAGACATAAAAATGAATCTACAGACCACTAGAACTTACACTATTGTTTCCCCTGCTCCTTTTTAAAGAAAAATATTTCTTCTTTCCATCTGATACTGCACATCACGTATGCAGAGAGGCCTAATGGTCAGGGATCTCACCGCGCTACTTGTCAGAAACAGACCATCGCTTTAGCTTTTACCAGAATCTGTATAAGGAGAACTCAAATCTCCCTTCCAGATGAACAATAACCATCTGCATTAAGTAAAAGAACTACTTTTTTAAACCTATTTAAAGCAAACACATCATGGATCAAATTCCAAACACTCCTTAAGCCTTTAGCCTACATGTTTCTTGAAGCAGATCACACAACTTAAGCAAGCTATCCTGATTTGACAATAAGCCCAGCCTAAGGATAAAATTGT
The DNA here is from genome assembly GCF_000687285.1 of Phaethon lepturus. Taxonomy (NCBI): domain Eukaryota; kingdom Metazoa; phylum Chordata; class Aves; order Phaethontiformes; family Phaethontidae; genus Phaethon; species Phaethon lepturus. Next base: position 16,684 of record NW_010514268.1, read on the forward strand.
TTAAGACAACAGAAAGATACTACCACAAATGCCTCAATATTCTACTGCATCTATTGCTTTCATTGTTTCAGTGTGTCATACATCACCCTTTACAACCAACGGGGGATGAACAGCAGCAACATTATATACATCTCATTGTTTTCCAATACTTGTTTTATACTGTGATCACACAAGTTCAAACCTCTAATTATTATCCAAGTTAATGTTTTCTTTAAGGCTAAACTATACTAAATCCAGATTTGTAATATCAGCTCACTTCTGTTTTTCCGGACTTCAGAGTTTCTTGGGACATTACTTAATTATCCCCCCACTGAATCTCTGCCACCACAGTAAACAACCAACTTAGATTACCACGTCATACACAGAGATTCCCAACAAATTATCTAGCTTTTTATAATCACTTTAGGTAATATACAGAAATATTCTACTTACATCTTAAAGAGTTCTTCCTCATCCTCTTCCAGAGTTTTTATTTCTTGCTCGGGAAGGGAAACTATGGGCTCAAATTGAGGATCATGGTTAGAATCATCTGCATTTTCAGTAGAAGTATCATGCTCCTCATGTGTTTCCTGGAGAGAGAGAGAAAAAAAAACCACCCAAAACTTGCTATGTACTTAAAATCTGAAGTACTCATATCTCGGTTTAAAATTAAAACATTTACGACTATTCAGCAATTAGATCTTCATAACTGAAATACCCTGTAACAATAAAGAAAAGTTATTATTGCTGAAAGCAAATGGCTTTAAAGCCAACATAAAATTATACTAAGAAAAAAACCCAACATGCTCTTGCAGTGCTAGATGTTTTAGTCCTACCACTCTTACTGTGCAGAGGCTTGACCTTAGAGAAATAGCTCTTGGTTATGGAAAAATAATAGCTTCAATTATTTTTCCTATATAACGTATTTCATGCTACTAAAGCACTATTCTTTCTTAGTGGCAAATGACCTATCATTAATGGGGAAAAAGAAAACACAACAGCAAAGCCACCACCTAACCCAGCTTCAGGGACACGTTACATTCAGAGCTTCATTATTCTAGTCTTACGTATTAGAATCACCCACAAAGACATTTTTGAAGCATAGTTGCAACACTCATTAAATAATTTAAGTTTTTTGCTTTAAGACTCTTTGGGGAACTTTAGGTTATGGATAAATGGCCAAAATACTACTTCCTACTTCGTTATTTAGAGATCTGTCATAGCATTCATTAAGCTTAAGAATTGTTTTTAGTATGTGACTAGTAAATAAATGATAAACATCCCTAATACTTCATATCATACATATGCACTGCTAAGAAGCATTCAGCAGAGAAGCCTAAAAGGGAGATTCATCTGCAAGTTTAATGAGGCCACAAACAGCTATCTTGGGTCAAGAGAACTAATTTGGGGTTTTTTGTTGTTGTTTGAATAACAGAGAAAGGTAAAAGTCTATACATTGAAGAAACTTAAATCCCATTTTCACTTTAGGGATGAAAGAGCCCACTCTCACAAGCTCTATTTTGAATATCCTTTACAGAGTAGGCACACACCACATGTGCATAAAGCAACTGAAATGAAGCAGTCTATTTTTAATAAATAATTAAAAAAAAAAGGAAAAAAGGGGCAAGAGGAAATTGGGTAACAAATGTTGCAAAATAAATTCTGGTTATGTCAACAACATCACATCAGCTATCATTAGTTTTATGTCCCCCGTGTTCCAGTATGTAAGAAGAAGCAAGAAAGACATTGTCACATCTGTTTTCAAGAAACAGAACAAGAAACATTGGCCAAACTTTTACATATTGTCTGCTCCAGTACCAAGTAGCACATCCCGTATCGTAGTTCGTCATCTGTTCTGCGCCTGGCCAGTTAATTACAGAAGCCATGAGAAAAGCACGATCCATCCACAAGAGCCGCACGTGAGAGCGCGTACATCCCGTTATCACAGCAGGATCCCGCCCTGCCGCGATATAAAGCACGTGAGGCTACTCCTCTCGCCGGGCCGCGGCACGAAGGGTTCGGCCGAGCTGGGGGAGGGGCGGGAAGGAGAGGGGAGGAGAAGAAGAAGAAAGGAGGGAAACGTGGAGAGAGATCACTCAAAAGCGCCCGAGCGCCTACGAGAGGCTCCGACTTCCTCACGCTTGGGAAGGGC
>NW_010514269.1:0-4289 GCF_000687285.1 Phaethon lepturus
TCTCACAGAAGCCACCCCTGTAGCCCCCCACCCCCCCCAAAACCTCGCCACGCAAATGCAAAACACCAACACTTGTTCAATGGGAAATGGATTGAGCAGGATCTTTAAATTCTGGCTAGTGGCAGGGAGTTTATTATGAAATTTACATTTGCTAAAGAAAATAGATGTTTCTTAGCGCATGAATATAAATGTCATCAGAGAGAATTTAGTTCTAACCATGAAACACACAAAATCTGGGGTAAGGAGTAGTATTTTCATGGCAAATGATGTTTTTCTTCTTGAAGAGTCTACTGAAAAAAAACCCAAAGTACAGGTCACTCTATGTCTTGAACCTTCCCAGCTTTAGCCCTGGTACAGTAGCATTTCCTATGATTTAGATTCTGAATCTTTACATTTATTACAACACAGAAAGGTCACAGAGAAGAAAATCAAACTGACTCTCCAGAGAGATTGTCACAGCTTCAGAGTCTGCCACCCGATTTTGGTCAGAGACTCCAACGTAAAGGGGGAGCGAGTGTTGCATCAGGGGCAATGTGGGAGACCAAAGTAAAGCAAACATGACACAAATATCTCTTTGACCACGCTGGTGGCTTCTTACACTGCTATGAATCCAAAGATATGGTGTTAACAATATTGTCCAGGTAAAAAGGTAACCAGAAGTTGATACTAGCTAACAGAAATGGGAGAGTTGCTGTAAGCAGTAGTTAGTTATCCCCATGAGGTCACTCACTGTTACACTTAGCTAGAGTGCCTGAACCTATTAATAAATCTTACTCAAAGTTCAGATTCTGGTCTCTCAGCGTATGCTTATGACTCTCAGTGGGAACGGGTGTAAAATCCTGTGTATTGGACTACAGGGAAAAATTCAGCTTCTTGCCCAATATAAAGCAAGCGGGAGAAATTCCAGTACCTGCAGGACGGATTCCTGATAATGAAGGGTGTCTGATATATTGCTTGTTGTAATGGATGGCTCCAAGCAAAGTATACTCAGACTGCTTTTAAGGGTCTGGTTTAATTGCTTCATCTTGCACTCAGCTTGTGGTATATGTGGCATTCCCCTGATTGTAAAGAACTACGAGTAGATAACTGCAAACCACAGGCCATTATCTATAGCTTTTCTTCACGATGAGACTCTGCTGGGAAGATGGGGACTTTCAAACCCATTCCTTCTCCTCTGGCCATGACGAGTCCTCAGGGAGCATGTGCTTGCCCTGTCTCAGCTAGCATTGAAAGGTGTGCTATGGCTCTTGCTAACTACACCTAAGTAACATGTTCTAAAAACCTGCCCTTCAGAGGGCAATGCCCCTTCACACAAGTAAAACTGGTGCACACTCTTGCTGATAGAAGACGCTGCACAGTAGCTGTCCTGCTCCTGACCTTCTCTTGAAAAATTTGAATGCTTTAGTATTTGACTCATTCTTTAAACTACGGATTCCCATAATTTAATTGTATGTGTCAGTATTTTAGATCAGATCATAAATAACCCAGAAAACATGGCTTTTGAGCAGCACGATGCTGGATCTCCAAGAACAATGTATCTGGTTTTACTTTAAAGGCAAGAGTTTATTTTACAAACTACTATTCCATTAGTAGAGCAATGGTATTCTTTCTATTCCCAGTAATAATTTGGGTTAACACTTTAGGGGAAAGCAGGAAGATGAATAATAAAATCCTGATTAGTTCCTTCAAACAGGCAGGTGCCACAGCAGTTTCAAAGTCATCACCACAGTCATGTCTGGCTGAAGTATGCTGTGAGGCTCTTCTATTTTCAGTTTTTAGATGAAAATAACAGATGACTCCCACTGAAATCATGGCACAGGTATAATCTCAGGTACCTGTTCCCTTTGGTGCAAGTAGCACACACCAAAAGTCATTCTTTCATCATGAAGAAATAGTTGTGCTTTGCAAGTCCCACTTCTAACAAGCCTTTGGCACAGCACACACCGGAGTGTGTGCTCCGTCTAGCAAGTAACTAACATTGCGCTGCACTCCCATACAGAGCTCCAGCTGGGTTGCTGACCCCGGTGCAGGGTCTGACGTGTTGGGGTGGGTCTGAGGCCATGGTGGCTCATGCAGGGCACGTTGATTTTATTAGAAGCAGCCAAGGACATTAATATTCATTTGCCCGTGGCTGGGTGGGCTTGCCATGGCGTTGTACAATCTCAGTTTAAAATGCGGTTGATAGGGAGGTAGCTTGCTGACCTGTGAAGGCAAAATAATGTTTGTCTAGCAGGATGTGTCTAGCAGGTGTATTAACCTTTGCCAGTCCCATTACAGAAAGTGTGAGCCATAACCTCCTGCTCTAAATGTGCTGCTGTGCTTTCTGGTTCCTGTATAAGAAGAGAACCCCAAGGGCAGAGATTGTAACGATGCCCCAAATGTGCATGGGTCAAATCCACAGACAAAAACCCCCATGCACTACCTCCAGAACTGCCAGCAAGCTAAAAGCTTTAAGAAACAATATTACAGGCTATTTTTTTCCTAGGCTCTGGAAAAAATGGGGTTGGAAGATCTCTGAACTAAAATTGTCTGATAGCATTTTTTGTCAGGCTTTGCCCTACACATTTTTTTTTGCAATTCTTTACTGAGACTTTTGAAACAAGCAAGCTATTAGAGCCTTAACTTCTTTGTTTATAATGGAAATGCTCACTGACCCTTGACTATAGAGGTGCTTTTGCACTGTTGTAATAAATGCCAGGCACATCTAACATATGTGCAAACCAGCAATGCTCTGGCTCCTTGCCAGTACACTACTTTATACCTGGTATCTAATCCTGCTGTGGCAAAAACAGTTGGGGAATTAGATATGTTGTGAGCAGTTTTCTTTTTAGTACCTATGTCTGTATCCAAAATGCTACTTGTCTCTACGTTTTAATTGTTCCAAAGAACTGAGAGTAGTATGTTTACTTAGCTCTTTTTTTTTGTTTGTCTTTCTAAAGATTTTTAGTACTCCAGACTTCTCTGTGGGATTTTTCTGCCCTGTTTGATAAGCTTTTCAAATCATTGTAGCTTAGTACTTCTTTCTGGCTCTGGGAACTTGTGGATCATTTAGGGTCAACCAATCCAAATGGCTGGTGTCCCTCCATCAACATTTCCTGGTTGCAGGCTGTGCTCTCCCACTCATGCCCAAATAAACAGTCAACAAAAGAGACAATCCCCCCTTGCCCTCGAGGTTTCTGCTAGTCTAGTGAGCTGAATGGGTTTATTGAGGTGTCAAGAAGGGCCGGGACCACAAAGGCAGGAGGCAGAGGGAAAACAAGTGGAGGGCAGGGATGCTGAGAGGCATCTAGACAGTATGGCAGCTCTGTTGCCACATGGAGCAACACCCTTGTATAGGTTATGGAGCAGATCACCACGCAGCATGTACAGGACAACCAGACGATCAGGCCCAGTCAGCATGCGTTTATGAAAAGACAGGTCCTGCTTGACCAACCTGATCTCCTTCTACGACAAGGTGACCTACTTAATGGATAAAAGAAAGGCTGTGGATGTTGTCTACCTAGACTTTAGTAAAGCCTTTGACACCATTTCCCACAGCATTCTCCTGGAGAAACTGGCTGCTCGTTGCTTAGATGAGTGTACGCTTCGCTGGGTAAAGAACTGGCTGGATGGCCAAGCTCAGAGAGTTGTGAACGGAGTTAAATCCAACTGGCAGCTGGTCACAAGCGGTGTTCCCCAGGGCTCCGTTTTGGGTTTGGTCTTGTTCAATATCTTTGTGGGTGATCTGGATGAGGGGATTGAGTGCTCTCTCAGTAAGTTTGCAGATGACACCAAGTTGGGTGGGAGTGTTGATCTGCTGGAGGGTAGGAAGGCTCTGCAGAGGGATCTGGACAGGCTGCATCGATGGGCCAAGGTCAACTGTATGAGATATAGTAAGGTCAAGTGCCAGGTCCTGCACTTGGGTCACAACAACCCCATGCAACACTACAGGCTTGGGGAGGAGTGGCTGGAGAGCTGCCCGGCGGAAAAGGACCTGGGAGTGCTGGTTGACAGCTGGCTGAATATGAGCAGGCAGTGTGCCCAGGTGGCCAAGAAGGCCAACAGCATCCTGGCCTGTATCAGGAATAGTGTGGCCAGCAGGAGTAGGGAAGTGATTGTGCCCCTGTACTCGGCACTGGTGAGGCCACACCTTGAGTACCGTGTTCAGTGTTGGGCCCCTCACTACAAGAAGGACTTTGGGGTGCTTGAGTGTGTCCAGAGAAGGGCAATAAAGCTGGTGAGGAGTCTGGAGCACAAGTCTTATGAGGAACGGCTGAGGGAACTGGGGTTGTTTAGTCTGGAGAAGAGGA
>NW_010514269.1:4481-5289 GCF_000687285.1 Phaethon lepturus
GGAGGTTTAGATTGGATATTAGGAAAAATTTCTTCACCGAAAGGGTTGTGAAGCATTGGAACAGGCTGCCCAGGGAAGTGGTTGAGTCACCACCCCTGGAGGTATTTAAAAGACGTGTAGATGTGGTGCTTAAGGACATGGTTTACTGGTGGATTTGACAGTGCTAGGTTAATGATTAGATTTGATGATCTTAAAGGTTTTTTCCATCCTAAACAATTCTATGGTTCTATGATTCCTACAAGTTAAGGCATTTTCACCTCCCATAACTCCTTCATTTATGCAAGGATTATTGAAGGCCTTCGGCTATATGTCCTTTTCACAGTGTGTGCTCAAGCCATGGGCTTTGTGCTCAGGGTGTCCCCATCCTCTCAGCTCTCCTCTGATCTGTGGCATCCCATGAGGTGGTGTCGTGGTTTAGCCCCAGCTGGCAACCAAGCACCACTCAGCCGCTCGCTCACTCCCCCGCGGTGGGATGGGGGAGAGAATCAGACGAGTAAAAGTGAAAAACTCATGGTTTGAGATAAAAACAGTTTAATAGGTAAAGCAAAAGATGCAGATGGAAGCAGAGCAAAACAAGGAATCCATTCACCACCCCCCATGGGCAGGCAGGTGTTCAGTCATCTCCAGGGAAGCAGGGCTGCATCACGCGTAATGGTTTCTTGGGAAGACAGACACCATCACTCTGAATGTCACCCCTCCAACCCTTCCTTCTTCTTCGTCCCAGGTTTATGTACTGAGCATGACGTCATATGGTAGGGAATATCCCTTTGGCCAGCCTGGGTCAGCTGTCCTGTCTGTGTCCCCTCCC
>NW_010514269.1:5364-24798 GCF_000687285.1 Phaethon lepturus
GTGCACCCCCAGCCTTCTCACTGGCAGGCCAGCACGAGAAGCTGGACTGTCCTTGACTGCTTTGCAACAACCCAAAACATCAGCATGTTATCTACATTTTCTCATCCCAAATCCAAAGCACAGCCTCACACTAGCTTCTGTGAAGAAAATTAACTCTGTCCCAGCTGAAACCAGGACAGGTGGGCACCACCCAAGTTGGAGTCATCACTACCCTTGGCAGCACACTGAGTCCTTGTTCTTTCTCTGACATATGTGACAAAGCTGTGCCGCACTAGGAATGTGCAGCCTGTGTAAACTACGTATCTGTGCAGAGGCTGAGAGGCAGCCTGTGCATTTATCATAGAATCATAGAATAGTTTGGGTTGGAAGGGACCTTTAAAGGTCATCTAGTCCATCTTCAACTAGAGCAGGTTGCTCAGAGCCCCATCCAACCTGACCTGGAATGTTTCCAGGGATGGGGCATCTACCACCTCTCTGGGCAACCTGTACCAGTGTTTCACCACCCTTACAGTGAAAGATTTCTTCCTTAGATCTGGTCTAAATCTACCCTCTTTTAGTTTAAAACCATTACCCCTCATCCTATCACAACAGGCCTTGCTAAAAAGTCTGTCTCCATCTTTCTTGAAAACCCCCTTTAAGTACTGGAAGGCTACAGTAAGGTCTCCCTGCAGCCTTCTCTTCTCCAGGCTGAATAACCCCAACTCTCTCAGCCTTTCTATAAAGGAGAGGTGTTCCATCCCTTTGATCATCTTTGTGGCCCTCCTCTGGACCTGCTCCAACAGGTCCGTGTCTGTCCTGTGCTGAGGGCTCCAGAGCTGGAGGCAGGACTCCAGGTGGGGTCTCCCCAGAGTGGGTTAGAGGGGCAGAATCCCCTCCCTCGACCTGCTGGCCACGCTGCTTTGGATGCAGCTCAGGATACAGTTGGCCTTCTGGGCTATAAGCGCACATGGCCGACTCATGTCCAGCTTTTTATCCCCCAGTACCCTCAAGTCCTTTGCAGCAGGGCTGCTCTTAATCCCATTAGTACCATTAGTACCATTTACTACCGTCAAGGTTCATCTGTGACTTGAAGAGGAGAATTCATCCTGGATCTGGGTGAATTTCTCCCCTTTTTCTGTCTAGATCCACCTCACCTTCCTTCCCCTGCCCTGTATCTGGGCTTATATAGGGTCTGTGGCCCTATAGGAGCAGTCTGGATTGATTCTCAGGGGTTTATTTTATGAACTTTTTGGAACTACCTGCCTGCTTTTGTGAGTGTTTTACAAATGCTGAAACCGTTTCCAACCTGGGTGGAGATTTTCTGACATGTTGATATTTGCAGTCTTTTCCATCGAGATGAAGAAGGGTTAACAGTTGTTGCCAGCATCTAGAGATCTGTAGTTTCTTTAGTGTATCTGTAGCTTTGATCTACAACAGTGCAGATGAAATAGTGTTAAATCATCATATATAAATAATACCTTCCCCCTTAGAATTCATAACTGTCATAATGACCTCAGCCTCAGACCTCTCCTGAAGTTTAATGACCAGTTGGGGTTAATGGCCCAAAGTTCCACCTCTGGCTATTAACACTCTCAGGCAGTCATTAATTCTCGCAAAATGTTCAGGATCTTTATTGCTGTTGCTTAAGTGATGCTCAAATGCCTGTGAATATTTATACCCCAGCAGTAGATGTAAGAAATAAGACCCAGGCACAGTATTTCAGATGTGTCATTGTTCAAAAAGGTCTGAGTACCTGGTAGTAATCACTTCCACATCGGAGGTTAATGAAGTAACTTCAGCTGGCCACCAACAGTAGTAACCTTAAAATGTGGTTATTGTACAGAGGTGTACTTTGCTTTAAAAAAAAAGTGTAGAGGCAGACTCCCTGCCCTGACGAGCTTACACCCTGAAGTCATTGTAAACATATGCTTAAGTAAGTTTATCTTTATTTAGAATAGTTGTAAGGGGTAACAAGCATGTGCTTGATGTTATAGAGATAATTCTAAGTTAATGTCGCTCATATTTTTTTTATCACAACACCTTATGGTTAATGCTTTCTGTGAGACACGACTGAGCTGCTCAAGCTCCCCACCATAGCAATATCCTCTTCCAAGAAGACATCATAACATTGGTTGACAGGTTACTTAAGCAGTCTGTTTTTGAAGAGACAATGTTGTTTAATTGATAAGTATTATTTAGGAAGGAACATAGGACTGGAACTGACCTTGTGGGGCACTGATTCAAGTTTCTGTTCTCTTGAACAGTGACGTTAGATCGCTGTTAATAAACTGATCAATCTCAGCTTGAAGAGACTTAGAGGTTTTCATCCCAGCAGCCTTCTCAGTGGCTGTTTTAGAACCTCACTGTCCTGGGGATAGGAAACTTTCTTCTAATTCCTGGTGTAAAAGTATTCATGGTCAGTTTGGGTCTATTTGTACTTGTGCCAGTATTGGCTTTTAGACTAAATAGCTCTTCCTTTCTCTGGTGCTTTCTATTTATAGGTGTTTACAGAAAGGCATGATATCCTCTCTCAGTTTTTCTTTCCCCAGCCTTACAGAGGCTCTTGGCTCTCTTGTTCCCCTGATTATGATCTGTACCTGCTCCTGTCTGAGACCCCTGAAAGGGCACACAACAGGCTGGGGAGATCTTCCCAATGCTTTGGGTAGTGTAGCTGACACTGCTTGTCTCTACTGAGATATTGCCTTGGTCTATCTAGGACTGCATTTTCTTTGTCCCAGTGTCAGCTCTTTCTTACTTATTTTCTGATAAACTTGGACTTTCTTCTGAGTTGTTTCTGGTTCATGTTCATGTTATTTCTGTACTTCTTGTTACTATACTCATTATATTCATCAGTTATATGTGCTACCTTGAATTTAACAGTATGATGCATCATCCCTTTTCCATTACCCTGCAACGTTGTTTAATTCGTAGATCAAAACTGTGTGCTGCTTACTGCAGGTGGGACAGGAGCTACTGACAACCTCCTTGAAAAAATGTGAAAAGCTGCAAGGAAATTTAAACTGGCACCTATTTAGGCCAGGACCTTGATCCTGTTGCTATCCTGTGTATCCCCTGCGCTGTTCATAGGGTCCTTTGCCATGCTGCATCCACAAGGAAGCGTGTGCTTACACATCATGTTTGGAGATGGCAGCTGGGTGTGCATCTGTGTTCCTTCATTCTTTCTTTTTTGTTTTGGAAGCTCTTTGGGTTACACTATCACTTTTTTGGATTTTTTTTTAAAAGTAATGGATGACTATATAGCAGTGGGTAGATATTATTTTATTTTTTTATAGTAATGGTGTTATGTAGGTGTTTTTTTATAGTAATGGTTCATACTCTTTAACAAAATTCCCATAGTAAGTCATGTTTCTTCTCCATTTTGTGTTTCACAGAGATCATTAATAGTGTCATCAAGAATGGCAGATATTTTAGGCCCAGATCACTTGATTCCGGTTCTGAATCTGCTATAGAGTTTTCATTGTGACTCAGTCAAGTCACTTAAACACTAAATTTAAGAGGAGGATAGTATTTCTCTACCTTCAAGGGACATTTAGACACTAAGATCTATTAACATGTTTAACAGTTCAGACACCAAGTGACCCTAAGATGTGCCTTCATGCTGAAAAGTTTGATTAATTTTCCCTACTGTAGCAGTTGGCATAATAAAAACATTATCTCAACCTGCAAACTTCTCCTGCCTGTGTTCCCAGCTATAGCGAAGTACCTGTATCTATAGTGTACCTGAAATGGGTATTTATTATGGGAAGTATGGAGATATACACCACGAAGCAAGGAGCATCCAGAAAATGCACTCTCTTTTTGTCTGAGAGCCATGTAGAAAATCATTTTGCAATGCTGTTAATGTTCTGATAAAACACTAGTTGCTTATATAAAACCAGATCCTAAGGTGATGAGCATGGTATAAATGCTTAGACAGTAAGAAGAGAAAGACAAATAGAGTCTTCTACTATCAAACAAAGTTTTAAAGGGAAAAACACTCCACAATAAAAAAGATAGTAATAGTAGCAGAAGTAGTAATGTACTGCCAAGGGCAGAATGAGTATTACAGAAAGGGGCCTTCCTGTGAAGAAAAATCTTTTCTAGGGATTTGTTCCACCTGAATCCTTGGATCTTGGCTCTCCTAGGACAAAGTCTGACATTTAAATTGCAGAAAACAGTGCATGGGAAGAAGAAAGGAAATTGGGGAGACAGCTATACTGCCATCACCTTCTTTTAGTACAAAGAAAGTAAAACCAAGTCAGTGAGGACATACCAAAGGTAAAAGAATAGCAGATAGCAGGAAACACAGGGGAAAAAATGCCTCCAAGCCTCAGTGACCAGATAGACAACAAATCAGTGCAAATACTTTACTTAACCTAGCTAGGAAACCAGGTGAAGTGAGGCAGCAATAACAGATGCAACAACACAGCCTGCACACGAAGATGGAAGAATTAGGCTCATTGGTGCATGACATGAAACAGGATATTAGAGGGATAACAGAAACATGATAGAATACTAATTGCAACTGGAGTGCAAGTACTGAAGGGTGCACACTGTGAAAGGAATGCAGAAGGAATTGTTAAGATAATGTGGTAGCATTAATATTAAGAATACGGCTGGCAGTAAAGACATGTTAATGAACAGTATGGATAAGAAAGGGCCAGTTTGTGTCAAAATGTGTTAGGAAAGAATCCTGAAAGTGACTCAGTGGGAAAGGGATTGGGCTCTACAGTGAACACTGGAGTTCAGATTGCTTTAGTATCAGGAGAGACATAAGCTACCAGGTGATTGTATCATTACAGGAGACTTAAAATAGACACAGTCATAGACTGGGGAACAGATGCTACATCCACAGTAGAATCCAATAAGTTCTCAGATTGGAAGATGAAAAACCTCCTTTTCCAAGGAGCTGTGGAACTGATAAGCGATTGTAGTACTTTCAGTTGGTGATGGACAAGCAGCAAAGACATTATGTAGTAGAGTAAGCAGTAGAGAAGCAGTAGAGAAAATAACATGCAATGAAGTGATGACAGTACTGATCAAATTTCAATTAAAATGAAATGGCAGTATATACAAAGACAAGTTGGTAGTTAAGGCTTTTAACTGTGAAAGGGCAGACTATATCATAGCTAAGCAGTCTGAGGAGGAAAGGCGCTGAATTGGGGTAGAGTGCTGTTCTGAAATTCATGTTCTCAGGCAAAAGAACTCCAGACCTCACTGAACAAATAATTCTATTAAATAGGCCATTGAGATTTGCCAAAGAATCTTCAAGAATCAGAATGGATTTGCTCAGAAAAAGAAACCAGAACTTGGAGGACTGAAAGTGAAATTGAGAAATCAGAAGAAAGAGTTAAAAATTCTCCAGTCATGATGAAAAAAGAACTAGGAAAAAAGTAAGGATTCCTTTTAAAGCTATTTTAGGGATGTCCCCCAAAACAATTAATACTTTGTCTCTGCCTCTGAAGGTGAGCAGGTGGTACACAGATGTGATAGCAGGACTGTTTATGGCGACTAAGATTATGGAAAGTGGAAATGGCTTCACAAAGTTTGAACCAAAACTCCTCAGGATGGTGTGCCCATCTGAATGGAGGTTAGTAAATGTGATATCTTCAGTTGAAAAAAAATGGGTAAGGGGCAATCCAGGGGGCATAGACCAGACATTTTGATGTAGAAGATTTTAGGGAAAATGAAAGACACAGAGCGTAATGGAAGATGTCCTAAAATACAATATCAACTTACTAAAGGGGAACAAGTTTCAAGCTTCTTCACTAACTGATTTTTTTTTTTTAGCCAAGGAAAACATAGTAGCACAGTAGTTGTAGCCTACCTGTTCTTTTGTAAAATATTTCACATAATTGTTAGGTATTCTGTGAGATGAGAATTAATTCAAGGAACTGTCCCAGGGGCAGACAGTGATGGATTATGCTGAAAGGGAAACTCGCACTCTAGATCGAGATTCCAAATGATGTTCCTTAAATACATTTCTTAGTGATCAAGAAGTGGATGTGCAGTAATTAAATTTGTTGAAGGCACAAAATTGGGAAACACCCACCCATATCAACAGGGCAAATTCAGTAGAAATCTGGTTAAACCGATGCCCACAATAATAGCGTGGGAATAGATAACCTAGAACAAAATCCAGGGTGATGCTTTTAAGAACCAGTAACAAGAACGGTTGCTACCCATTGAAAATGGGAAGAAAAAAAGGGAAAAAAAGATGGATTTATATTTGTCAGTCACAGGAGGTCTCTGAGCTAGTGCTGGGGAAAAAAGAAGAAAACATATACCAGGCAGTAGCAGGAGAAGTATTTCCAGTAGAGAGGGGGAAGCACTGATGCACTGTAGTATGTTACTTGGACTCACTATGCACATTCCTGGTCACCTTCATTCAAGAAAGAAAATTCAAACAAAGCAATGCAGGAAAGTGCTGCATTACAATACAACAGGGAAGGAGTTTACCATACAGGAGTAAGGAGCTCTTGCTGGGTTTGGTTAGTCAAACAAAAAACAGACTTAGAGGAGATAGGATTGCTGCCTATAAATGCATTGAGGTGGTAAAACCAAGGAGGAGAAAGCTGTCTAGCTGAAAGGACAATGTTGACACACACACAAAAGCCCAGGAATAGATTTATGCTAGAAATTAAAAGAGGGCTACTGCTGCAGTTTGTAGTGGACAAAATCCTGTCTTTTTTGAAGATGGAGCTTGGTAAAGGGGATTATGTATGTTGCCAGAAATATCAAAGGACTGGATATATGACCCAGGAATTCCCTCCCAGCTTATCCCTGGCTTTCCTAAATTTCTGACATGAGTACATTCTGGAACGTGGTCATTGGACCACTGAGAAAAAAAGTTATTAAGAGATCAGTTTAGCTGAGCTTAGTTTAAGCCACAATATATGCACACGGGACTAAAACTTGCTTGTGCTGTTTTGGGGAAGCCACACACTGAAATTTCTCTGTGCAGGGTTGAAGTCGGAAGAATTACTCCATTAGAAACCACACTTTCTGGCTGCACATCTCCCTCTGTGCAGATGGAGCGCAGAGCACTGTTTCCTAGCAACTACTAAGGACCACTGGCTTTATAAATCAATCTCTGCCAGGATATCACAGACACCACGATAAATAGGAAACATTTAGTAGTCAGAAGGCTTTCTACTTCCTCCACTTTCTGGTCTGCACAGAAAAGTCTTTTCAAGAAGTAGATAATATCAGTATTTCTTCAGAAGTGAACTGAATTCAAATCCTTGTTCAGGTGGCTTGTTTTTCAGCTCCCCTGGGGTACACGTCCTCATGTCCATGAATGGTCCTTCTTTAAGATGTTGGTTACCGGGTTTTCTCGAAGACAAAATTATTTGGAACTTCATTTGAAAAAAAAAAAAGAGAAAATTAAATGCAGATGAAGAATAGCATGGGAAAGAACTCCAAAGAGCCCTGGGAAGAAGGGGAGTGATAACAGGCAGTCAAAGCTTGCAGATGCAACTCTTTCCTTCTGTGCAGTAAATTAGCCTCCACTGTCATGTTCACCTATAAAATTTAAATAATATCTGACTGACAGCAACCTTCAGTTATTTTGTTTTTTTCACTTTTAAGAATTTCTACTAATTTCTCTGATTTCTCCCCGTTTTGCAAGGTTCCAGCGTCTTCTGATGCAGCTAACAGGCTGAACTGGGAGCTTCCATGTTGTTAGTACACTGGAAAATCCCATTTTCTTTTTGTGTAAAGCACAGGAGAGCGGCTCTCCCTGTCCAGCAGCACTTTTATTAGGGTTTTATTTCAGAAATACACCAGGGGTTTTGTCACTGGTAACACCGGGTTTACAAAATGAAAGTGCTAAGAAGCTCCCAGTAATATGTAAGGGGAGAAAAAGAGGTTCTCCTAGTGCATTTAACAATAAATATTAGTGAATAGCTTATTAAATAAGCAATTAATATTTTAGTCTATACTGTGATTGTTATATGTTTCAACAGAATGATGGGACAATCTAGCTTCTATCTTTCAGAACAGTATTGATTATTTAATCTCTAGCACAGTGTGGTGTCTGCTGTGAAATCACAGCATCTGTCTGAGAATGCTCGGCGTCATTTTTTTCATGAAGACTAGCAGAACAGGAGCAGTAGGTGAGTTAAAGGTTAGTTTCAGAAAGGGAGTACTCGGGATACTAAACTTTGTGACTGATGATAGCATTTGACAGATCTGATGCTTAGACTATGAGCTCTTTAAAGCGGGAAATTGCTTATATATCAGAGAAAAGAAGCCATGCACGTCTGTTATGCCACATAAATAGTAAGCAGGCATTCTGCTTCTGAGCTGGAAGTAAAGTTAGGAAGGGCTAACATTTTGCTTTTCAAATTTTTCCTCTCTTTTTGGAAACATTTTAGAAGATTCTTTTTCATGGAACTAATTCTGTTTTGTTGTAGTTAGTAATGCATTGTTGTAGACTTACAAGATATTTCCTCTTTTACTTGTAGTGTTTATAATTTAAGCTGAATCACTCTATTCAGAGATGGGTTTGTGTTACACTGGAATCTCAGATTATTTGCCTTTTTTGTTGTTGAATTCTTTTGAAGAAGATGTGTTTATATCCCCATTGTTCTATCAACAAAGTATACAATTACAAATCTTTGGTCTTCTGGTGTTTTTAACAAAACTTTTCAGTGTACAATTTACCACCTGTGGCTTTTCTTCATCTCTGAAAAATGCTGTTATCTTAAATGGCCTATTTCTATTTGCAGTGGGTTTAATTGCTTGGATACACAAGGGTCTTTGTTGGCTACTGTTGTTTTCTGGACGGGTATCTTTGTACAGATGTCTCTAGAAGGGGCAGGAATTTTACTGCACGTTTCTCCTTAATAGCAATGGATGTCAGCAGGTTTATGATAACATTCCTGGAATTATTGCCCTCCTGAGAAGAATTTCCTTTCCAGACCATCTCTACGGGAGATCTCTATAGAGATGCTGCCCTGCCGTATCCCTCTTGCTTGGTACTCTGTTTGAAATGTGTGGTGTCACTGCAAAACTCCATCTTGAGCCAAGTGTGCTGCCTCTAGTTTCAGAAAAGTGTTTGACAGTGGCGTATGTGACAATATTTCTTTATTTTAAGAAGGGAGACGAAAAAATCATTTGAAAGTGGGGAGATCTTGGAAACAGAAAGCACCTGGAAGCATGCTGGGCTGAACACCGTGTATATATATTCTAATTTCTTTTTCACTAAATGTATGGTGTCATCATTATTTGTAGAGTCATGTTACTAATTTGCAAACATTTGGAGAACTGTCAAATGTTTGTGTGAATATTTATGAGTCCTCAGTGTTTCATGGCTTTTAGCACAGGTGGTCATTTGCCCAAAAATTCCTCTAGGAAATGTACTATTTACTGTTCACCATTCATCTTTCTATTGCTTAAAAAGTTTGTCATCCAGTTAGGGAACAAAATAAGCAGCCTCTGATGCAGGACATAGAGCAACCCTTGCAGTGGACAGCTGAAATGAATAGCTTCAAACAAGCCATGTGCATAAAATCATTTCTCTGAGCAACTAAGCAAATATTTATCAACTGTAAGGCCTCCAGGGCACACATTATCTTTTTTTCTATTTATTCATCATCTACTACAATGGGATTGCAAGCCTTGTAAAGGTCTTTAGGCATTAATATAATAAAAATATACAATAGCAGAGAATAACAAATACTCTTTAAGAAGACTGTATAGAACAGTAGACAATTCGGAAATAGAAATAAAAATATATTAGAAACAAATTTCCCACAAGTAGTTTTACTTCAAAATAAAAACATTGCTAAATCCTTCTTGCTTTACCTACATGAGTCCTCAAGCCGAAGAAAAGCTTCTAAGGCAGATTATAAGATTTCACTCCATAGACTGGGAATTTGTATTTTAACAAAACAGAATGGAGTCTACAGAACTGTGAGCTGTGTGAAATGAGCTCCAGGAAGTATTTTTAATGATCACGAAAAAGAGAAAGTATTTCAGAACGCAGACCTAAAACCTTTGAAATGTACTGTAGCTTTATGTTTTAATTCTAAGTTTTGATTTTCATCTAACTGTTAATGTTCAATGCCTTTAAAGTTCAAGAGAAGCAGAAAACTATCTAAAAATATTTTTCTGGATAAATCTCCTAACACACAAGGGAGCCTGCTGCACAGTTTGGGCTTGCATTGTAACTCCTCACACACAGTATGTTGACCACCAGAGATTACGTATACATGTATGTTACACCCTGCAGTTACAAATGTTAATAGTTAACAATATTTAATGAATTAAGTATCATCTCCTGTAGTTTATGAGCTGTCATAGGTCTATTGAATTTATTCACATGTCTCTGCAGCAAGGTAAAAAAAAGAATTTTATTTTACAGTTTTCTAGCAAACTTCCAAGCCCTTGTTACCCCAGGTTGATTTAAAACTGTGGGGAAATTTTGTAATCGGAGATGGCAAGAGTAATCAATCAGGCTTTTATGAGTCTTCCAGAGAGCCAGGACCCCCAAAGACATTTAAATATAATCACTTGAAAGATGATTAACTTCAACCTTTGCCTTGGCCATTCTGAACCCCTCCAAAGGAACCTATGGTATGTCACTCTTGTCTTAACTCTGTTCTGTACAGCTAATGTTCAGAGATCTTTGTTTCCTTTCTTTCAGATGTTTGACTGGAAGACAGATAGCACCTGTGGTAGGGAACATTAAGGTCAAGATCTTGAGGCCTCCTGGGTCTGGCAGATGTCTGGTTTTCAGGCTTTTCCCACTCCATCCAATTGTGAAGTGAAGTCCCAAGGGATTTCATTAGGTCAGTTTTTGTAAATGAGCTGGGTTTGTGCTCTTGCTGCTGCTGCCCCTACAAAGACAATGTTAACTGCACAAGGTCCTTTTCCGGTATGTACCTGAGACCAGCACTGAATAAAACTCCTTACAAATGCTGCTTCTATTTTTTTTTTTTTTCCGGGAGTTCAGTTTCTAAAACATCAGTCAACTGAATTGCCTAATCACAGACATCTACCTGAGATGCCCTGGGGTACCAGAGGCATCTGCACAGGGTGGCATCTATGACACAGTATCTGCTGGGGACCCACACCTCTGGAGAGCAGGTTTAACCCAGGGCAGCTCCGACACCACTAGACATTATGCACAGGTAACTGAGAGTCCTGGTCAGAACAAGGGAGTTAGAGAGGCTCTGTTGGGTTGGGTTCCTGTTACGCGGCTCCTGAACCAAGCCTTGGGTGTCTGCCTTGGGGCAGACTGAATTGCTCTCTGGGCTCCCAGGCTCTTCTGGCTAGATCTCCAGGGACTTCAAAGACAGTTTACACACCCAGGGCACAACCAAACTCTGCTTTGGCTCTCCCTGTGCCTTTCCCTGGAACCTGCTCTTTGCTCATTTGACAGGGTAGGGTACATAGGGTACTTGTAGGATACTTTTCTGAGATACTTAGAAAAGGCACAGTGTTCCCTCAAAAGCATGTTATTTCTGCATTCAGTTTAGGTGTACACATCAGCCCATCAACATCTGTTTTGGGAGCAAATGTCTTGTAAGACAGTTTGTCCCACCTCATGGTTCTGGTTCTTCCACATTCAGTCCAATGTATCAGCGATGTGAGACATTCTTATGAGCATCAACATCAGCAGTAACCTTACTATTATTTGAGTTGCCTAACCCTGTTCTCCTCTTTATTCCAGGGCCCAGAAGGTGAAGTCTGTCTTAGGCTGAGGGCAATTGCAGAGGCTGCAGGAGCACACTGGGTACTAGGAATATACACACAGAATATGTAGGTTCTTCACGCAACAACACTGTTGTTTACTAAAATACATTGTCTAAGTGTGGGGCAGCACACTGATGGCATCCTTGGCTATGCTGATCTAACTGCTCTGTATGCTGGGAGGAGATGCACATCAGCTGTGAGAGCATTTCTCCCAGAATAGCTGCTGCTTCTGTACAGCCTGGGGGAAAATGTCACCTTTCTCACTAGCTTCCTCACACTTCAGCATGCAGTGCCAGCATGAGTTATTTTTGTAGAGGCTTCTAAATCCTGCTTTGGTTTCACATAGCCAGACTGAGAGTAGGACCCATTCCCGTCCTACCCACACTTCTTAACAGCTTTGGAGACATCTTTTTTACTGCATACCGCCTCACATTTTTCTGTAGAAGTAGTAAAATTCAAATCTCTCCCCTTTTTAAGGGCAGGGGGTGAAAAAGAAAAGCAAGGATCAGTTTGGAGCAGACTTAAAATTCACTTGAGTGCTGCACAAGCATCAGGGTTGGAAAGAAGAAAGATGTAGGGTTTTTCTCACATCTCCAGTGCAATCTCAGTCCCACTGAAACTGATGAAATCTGACTGGCTTTGAGACTGGTTGAACTTGGGCATACTGAAGAGCAATTAAAACACAGTATTTTTTACAGAAGATGATCCTGCCCTGAAGCCAAGCTAACAGGCTAAACAGAGGCTAGTAAATCCTCTCCTGGATAACAATGGCTCTCTGCTTATCAGCCCTTCAGAATTCCTGTTTATCATCACCAGGTTGCTGCTGGACTCTTCTGATTCTGTTTGTTAGTGTCTAATCAGAGGCTGCTTTTGTCCAGCTTTAATTATGCATGAAACCCGAACAAGCAGACAATAATGGATAGGATTTCTTCCATTGTTTTAAAAAAGGGTTGTATGATTTCGCAGGAGAACAAGAGAAAGCACAATTACTGCCTTACTGTCAAATATAAGAAATACAGCCAGGATTGTCCATAAAAATAGGTCTCTTTCTATCTTTTTTTTTACTTTTTTTCTTGTTGCTGCAGCTTCTGTTTTTAACAATCTCCTGCTGAGGCAGATAAGCTGCTAATTCTATTAATGTTGTTATCAAAACCTGTACGGTAACTGAAGCTTCCAATTTAGTGATTTATTACCCTAAGCAAGGTAGGTAGAGTGTGTCTTTCATGTTCCCTAGTCAGCACTAGAAGAGCATTAGACTCCTAAGGAGGAAACTTTCTGTTTAACATTTCTACTTGCATAAAACTCTTGATCAAACTTTTTTTTCTTTGACTGAGATCACTTTTAAATAATAAACAATCCAAATAACAAATTTTTATAGGTGTGGACTCTACTGATGTTGACTTGTGTTGATACAAGAGCCTGTACATTTCAGAGATGTCAGAAATGCATTAGATCTAGAAAATACTGCTAACTCTTAAAAATGGATCACATCACGTTCTCCGGCTCCCCAGTCTGAAGCAGGATTAGCAGAACCAAATACAGATCTCCTTTGTACATGCTTTTCAATCCTCTCACATCACGCATTTGCTAATATAACTCCACAGATTTACAAATGTACACCAGTATTATCGTAGGAAACATGGGAGCGTACTTAACCGATGGCTCTACTGGGCATGTCCTGAGGGAAGTAACAAATTCCAGAAGCCTTGCGAATCTTTCCTTTAAACTTCATTTATATAGAGAGAACATGCACAAGTCTAAAGATTCTGCCAGATCTTGCTATATAGGCATTATAGTCTAGAAGAAAGTAATTTGGTTTGAATATTTCAGTTATGCATGAACAGGCATGTGATCAGGTCAGCACTACTTCAGTACAGTCACGTGGAGATTAGTCAGATACAACTGTTATTTATAAAGGACGTACAGTGCCTGTCAGATAGCAGGAAACAAACACCAATGGCAATTGCTAAAGTCATAAATTGGATGTTATCAATGCTTGTCATTTCCTCTGGGACTGGGGAAAAGTTCAGAAATATTTCTTGAGATCCTAGTGCAATCGTAAATATCATCACTGACATCCCCTCCAGATGTTGATTACCTGCAGAATCAACTGTTTTTGTTCTTTTATTGTATGATGAAACTGCAAAAAATCCAGCCAAACTTGTGCTGGTACTCCCCACACATGTTGGTACATGTGTTGGTTGACCAATCAAGTTGCTTAAAATACACATGGGCACACTAAATCTTTGTTTGTCAGCAAGGAGTAGATTAAAAAGTCAGATTTTATAGGGTTAATTCTCTGGATAGAAGAATGTTATTGATGGACTTTATTTATGTCTATAATTCATACAAGGGATGCGTCAGACTTTGGATATTCTGTATGTACATGAATCCAATCCATGTCAGTTGGAAGATGCATAAAATATGATCCCCACTATTTGTGATCACTAAAGGACCACTTTTTATAAATCTGCTGGTTTAAGTTTCTCCTTGGCTTTACAAGTGACCTGCCTTAACATTACCTTTCATAATCACAATTTTCTAAGTTAGTTCCCAACATTCTCTTTAAAAAAACTCTGTGGCAGCATTTTGCAAGTATACTAATATAGTAATCACAGCTGTATTTTAATAATGGTGAAATGATTCCTGTACATGTACCAGTTTGGGACCTGTCAGATGGGAGAGAGTCCAATAATGGAAGGCAGTATTTTTACTACTGATGATAATGTTTTTTAGGAGGTGGTATTACCATTGTAAGAAGTTCAGATTTTTGACATGCAATATGACCTCCTTCTGTTGGTGTCTTGTATTAAATAAAAACATTTTCAAATCTATAATGTATTCTCTTTTTAATCCACATCAAAATAGAAAACGAACACTTTAAGAAT
The DNA here is from genome assembly GCF_000687285.1 of Phaethon lepturus. NCBI lineage: Eukaryota > Metazoa > Chordata > Aves > Phaethontiformes > Phaethontidae > Phaethon > Phaethon lepturus. The sequence goes on from NW_010514269.1 coordinate 19,935, forward strand.
TGAGAAGAGGTAACAGTAGAGATGAAATTGTTCTCATAATTCTCAAGGCATTTTTCTTCCAAGTCTCAGTGAGGTGAATGCAAAGATGAAATTATCTTTTACAATCAACATTATTTAGAATCTTGAGGTCTGTGCTGTATTTATCCCGCTGTACCACCAATATACGATGATTTAGACATTTGTTTTGGCTTTTAATCTTTGCTCATATATATACACCTCCAAAATAAAAACCAGTGGAGTATGCACACCCATAAATCTGTCCAGGCTTCCACTCTTCTGAGATATTTCAGAAAAGGCCTGACGCTTGTAATCAGAACCAGGTTTGGATGCTGCCTTCAATTCATTTAACAAACATCCTTCCCCCCCACCCCTTCACCTTCCCTTCTCCCTCTTTGGTTCATTTTTAAGCCTGAAGGTTGCAAGAAGAGGAGAACCCATCTGAAGGTGCCTGAGTAAGAAGCCTGGCAGCAGGAGATGCACTGTTAGCCTAAACATCAGTTATTTTCTTTCGCACCGAAAGCACGCTGATTTAATATATTTAATGTACTTGTGCTGTAGTGGACATTGCATATTTTCCACTCCTCAGAGCTTCCCTGCGAGACACTTTTCAGCTTTTCAGTTGCTGCCATCCCACGGGGCTTTCTTAGCTCTGCCCTGGGGAGGCTTTGCTGGGCTTATCAAGTCTGGTGAGAAGAGGCCTTGGGGCAACCCAACAGCGGCCTGCAACTACTTAAACCAGTTTCAAAGATGATGGATGCAAACTTTCCTCATGAAATTAATGATATAATACAGGGCAGTGGCCACAAATCACAGCTCATGAGGTTCAGTCTGGACATGAGGAAAAACATCAGGAGGACATTGCAGCACTGAACATGTTACCCAGAGAGGCTGTGAAATTTCTACAAATCACCTCCTAATGCCACGAGAGCAGGAGTATGAACCAGTATGTTAGCACAGCACCCCGCACTGTTGGCAGGACAGGACCACCAACACCTCCCAGGCCAGCTGGAGACTCGTTACCGTGTTGGAACAGGGTGGTTGGTGGTAGAAATGGTAGTGGTGGATCATTCAGATGAGGTGGGGTTTTGAAGGCTATTGGACGATTCAGAGACTTATCTGTCTAGGAAGGACGGGAACACTTGCAGAGAGTTTATCTTTTCATAGGACTCTCCCTTTCAGTCTCACTTCTCTGTATTTAAATAGCATTGAAACAAAAGAAGGGAAAAAAAATCTGTATGCTACACAAAGAAAGGCAACAGTTAAAACCGTATTGCAATAGGTCTGGCTACGCAAATGCTCAGTTAAGTCAATGTTACATGGTGCGTTCAGTATAGAGAGTTCATGCTTTGAAACACAAAAATTACCTCTGTGTAATCTATTTGTGCAGCTCCATTGGTCAATAATTCCTATTTAACCCAGAGAAAATGTCCCACTTGAAAGGAATGATTTCAGTTTAGTCACTCTGGACTTGAACAGTGTATCTGAGATCAGAACCTGGCCCAGAGGCTATAGGCATAAATGGGATTGGGAAATACATTGTTTTGAAAAGGAAAAGGTAATTTGATATACTGGGCAGCAGGAGAACTATTACTGTGATTGAAGACTTTTTTCTTTCCAAGTTTGTGTTTGCTGGCTGTATTATTTATTGCTGGGACATGGTAGATTATTAGATTCTTCAAAATCATTTTGGTATTTGATTATGAAGCCTAGTTGCCCTTTTGAGACTTTCCTAGATATAATGCTTTTTTGTTCAGCACAGAAATTTCATTGGTTTGTGTTCTTTAGAAAAATAAAAACATTGTTATTATTACCAATATTGAAAAATGAAAGTTATACTGTATTGGGAAATGTTTTCTTCTAAAATGACATGCTCTTACTCTCTGAAAGGTAAAGGTAAACAGTAAACACAGATGTTATTTTTTCTAATTTAGGAAACTTTGAAGCTCTAATTAAATACCTAAGTATTCAGAGCTTTCTTTCTGTTCTGTGCTTTTCAAAGTTGTAATTTTCTTGCCACCTGGTTATTTTTACAGGCTGCTTATTCTGTATCTGTTATTTTTCTTTGTATTTGGTCATATGGCTGTAGGTTCGGCTGTAATGGCCTAATTTTAAATGACAACTTAAGAATATCATTAGATATTATTTGCAATCACACAATAAGCCTTTTACGTTCTTGCCAGATGGAGCAAACAAATCATCAGAAGTTATTCGGCAGACACCAGTGTCAGAGCACCATAGATTTATCTCTTTCATTTGCTTTGGGTAAAAAAAACACAGAACATTTTCTGTCAAAGCCTGTTTTGACAGAACTGGCCAAAAACATGTTGATGAACAGTCTTCTTTCAGAGACCAGTTTCATTTCCGTTGAAACAGTCTGTGACAACCCATCCATTTACAGCGTTTCTTTTCTGTGGGAAAATTTTGAAATGACAAGGTTTGACTTTCCTGTTTCATTTTGTGGTGATTTTAAGTTCGTGCATTTTACTTTGCAGCTGAAGTGGCCTAAAAGTGTGCCTCTAGTGGTATATTATTGCTCAGTGGACATGTAGCATTGGCTAAGCCATAGGAATTTGATTGCATGTAATGAGCTCAGAATCTTTGTCCCGTGGTTTTGGAGGACAAGGGCTAGAACTGGTCTCCTCACAGCTAGCCAGCATTGACTGTCCATCAGCATTCAGGACTTGAAACGCTCTCGTTTCAAAGAGGAGAGAAGGGAAGGCCCTGAGTGCTTGGGAAAGGGGCATGGCCCTTTGCATTGTTTTCCATCGTACCAGTGCTTGGTGCTGCAGCCAACCTCTTCCCTGCTTTGAGGTAAGTCCTACGAATGTGTGCTCTCAGTTTGGGGTGGAATTACCAGGACAAAATTGGGAACTTGCTGCTCCATCCTTACCTGGGAGGTTACACACCAGCTAATCCCATGTCTTCAGAGCAAGTCAAACAGCTTTCCACAATCCGTAAGTGAAACGGTTCCCCTAACACGGCATTTAGACAAGGATCTGGAAACTTCACATTTATTTCCACGTAAGTGAAAACCTGCTAGACCCCGCTGCTGGAAGGGGAGGGGTAAAAGCTGACGCTGAGTTAGTTGCGCCAGCCCCGAGCCGCCTGCCCGCACCGAGGCAGGCAGGAGAGTGGTGCTGGCAGGCCGTCCCGAGCAGCGCGGCGGCGGCGGAGTGAGACCGTGGGGACAGCTGTGAACGAGCCGGCCCGAAGGGATGCCACGTGTCGGACTCTGGAGACCCCTCGCGACGCTCCTGTCACTAGACGCAATGGGCTGAGGTGCTTGTGTGGGTAGGCACGGCCCTGAGCATAAATCCCTAAATCCCTCTCAAGGCCAGGGAGCCTCTAACTAGACTGTTTTCTCCCCAAAAGCAGGCTTTGCAATCTGTTCCGTGTCCTGTGTGTGCATGTTTGGAGAGGAGTCAGAGTGAGCATGATGAAAAAAAGCAATTAGAGTGGACTGAGGTGCTACTTGCATGCATTGTTAAAGAGTCCTGCCATCTCTTCATCTGTTTCTAACCACACGTGAATTCATTTAATATTTAAAGAAGAATTCCTAACCTTTGACACTGACAATCATTTAATTTTTCAAATATATTTACAATGAAAGCTTCAACTGCCAGTAGATCTTTTCCAGGATGCAGAAGGTACAGGAGAGAAAAGGAGAGATAAAGGCATTGGAAAAAGATCACAAGGTCACAACAGAAAGACCTGCAGTCAAACTTGTGTGTTTACACACTAAAAAAAGCAGGAGTGGCATTTGTTCCCATCACTTCACAGGTCTTCATCGGTTCTTTGTCACTTCAGACAAGAAGTCTGTGCTGCTTCTCCCAAGGCATGTCTGCAGTCAGCCATTTCGCTGCGGAACATGAAACAGCACCATCACAGAGCAAAAGAGAAAAGGGAAGGCGAAAACTTCGCAGGAAAACACAGCAGGGCCGAACTGAGAGAACAGCAGCTGGTCTGCAGTTGTCTGCTCATCCAACCCCCCAAACAGGCCTAACCCCAACTTACCTATGGTGCTTAACCACTTTTTGCTTTATTTTTCCCTTTATTGCTCCCAGAAAGCTACCCTGTTTGGTGCTAACCTAGTTGCTATTGCTGATGGTGTGTCAGGGTGCTGTGTGGGAGGGCAGAGCTGTGTCTGTGTCTGTGTCTGTGTCTGTGTCTGTGTCTGTGTCTGTGTCTGTGTCTGTATGTCTGTCTTTACCTCTACCTCTACCTCTACCTCTACCTCTCTCTCTCTCTCTCTGTGTCTGTCTATGCCTATTCCTATATCCTATATGTATATCTACATCTACATCTGTATTTACATCTACATCTACGTCTAATCTATATGAGATTAGCCCTGCTTGTAGGTAAAATAACAAAACGAGATTTGCCAGCCGATGCGGAGGACAAGTGATGAAGGCTGGCTCTGCTTCTGATCGCCCGCAAGGCAGAACGTTTTCCATTCGCCTCTCTCAGTACCTGCTGGCAGTCCTGCACTCACTATGGCTTCCCTAACCAAGGGCTCAGCTCTCTTCCGAGCATGGCACCAGTATGGAACTAATTAGACTCATTCCCTTTCATGGCACATAGATTAATTGCTTTGCCTTCCTCTCCCACCCCTGCCTCCCCTGGTTATGATCCCCTGCACCACTCCTACCTTCTTATTCCACTGATCCCACAGGTACTGCCACAAATCCATTAAAGTGGCTTCCCATTTAATTCCACCTTCCTGGCTGTCAAGTCAAAGCAAGGGGGTGAGTTGAGTGACCCCCTGCTGATATTGCCATGGAGTCAGAATAATAGGTAATAAAAAGATTTCTGGTAATAGATAATCTCTCTGTCTATAATTACAACATATTACCTGCTGAGCATG
>NW_010514269.1:24829-25372 GCF_000687285.1 Phaethon lepturus
TCTGTGCAAAGGAGGCTTCTTTTGGCAGTGGGTACCCGTTTTACTTGTCCTTTCTCCCAGGTGTTGACTGGCTGGCTGTTACCGCTCTCTGCCGCTATGCAAGGACTGACAGTTTCTTACAGCTCACCTACGAATTGCCCATTTGTTTAGATCCAGGTATCTGAGGCCCACCATCACAGGTATTATTCCAGACAATATAAGCTGACAAACTGCTTTGCTGAAATATCTTCGCTTTCTATGGGGGACAGATCCGGGCTCTAAAAAAATCTTAGGCAGGGGAGTCCATACCAAAAATAACTTGGGAGAAACTGGGATAGTTATGGCTACATGGTCACAGCCCCAAAATCTACAGAACACTCAGTAAAGTACCTATAAAAAATTTCTTCCTTGTTAAAGGAAATTACGTGGAGTGATTTTCCAGAACCATATTCATTAGGAATGAGGAGCGAGTTGTGAGGGTGTGAGGATCCGGGGCTTCGGTTTATCCCTGGGAGTGAGAGGCGCCAGGCGCACAGCGGTTTGCTGAGGCGGGGCGCGCACCTC
>NW_010514270.1:0-3173 GCF_000687285.1 Phaethon lepturus
CAACCAACAACTTACATTTCTTTCTTATCTCATAATTATTTCACAAGCGAAAAACAAATCATCATACGGCATTTCATCCCATTTCTCTTGTCGTCTACAAAACAGCATTAACAGTAACAGGGTGTTATATTTTACAATTCAAAGTAACACAGGAACACAAAAACAATGACTTAACACAAGACAACAAGACATTGGGGACTCAAACCCCCATGCCACTTTTAGTGGGACTCTAACCCACTCCCTTTCAAACCCGGGTGTCCTACAAACTTTCATCTGATAGGATCGAATCCTTCCTTCCCTCAGGTACCTTTACAGGCCAATCCTGCGAGATTTTGCCGCCGCGCCTTACGGGCAGGCAACCTTTAATAGCTCTTTGGTCCAGGGATTGGAGGTTCTCCCTGAGAATCCCTCGGTGCCAGCTGGAGGTCCTGCGATCCCACAGATTCGTTGAGATTCAGAAGCAGTGTCCCATCTGGGTCGTCAAAACTGTCACCGAAATCGGGAATAAACTTCTTAGCACCAATTTAGCATTAAGAAGCAGGCATTCTTTTATTACAGCACTGGATGCACGGGGGATCGCTCCACCTAACGTGCATGCCCTGAAACAAAAGTTCATCCTTTATATACCTTAAAGACATAAATATTCACACATTTTCTGAGAAGTCTCCGCCTCTCTGCCTATCTACTACATGTACATAATACTGACATTGCAAAACTACACTACACATGTGCAGGGGTCTCAGGTGGTTGGCGGTGGTCATTTGGGGAGTTAGCCCCCTACTCCTTTTTCCCTTTTATGGTCATGAGTCTCCTGAGGATAGTCTCTTCTCCTTGGATGCTTGCCCCTTCTGTTGTTCAGCTAAGCGATTCTTTCTTATCATCCTTGTTTGAGCACGCCTGCTAGGATGTTTCTATTCTCAAGGTTAAGATATCTTCTCTGTACACATTAATCACTCATTGGTCTTGTTAAATTAAAAGTTAATCACTGTTTGGTAAAATAATTCCTCAAAATTTTCAACATTTTTTTCATCCCAAATCCAAAACAGTCTCATACTAGCTTCTATGAAGAAAATTAACTCTATCCCAGCTGAAACCAGGGCAGTATCTACCCCTTATTCAATACCATTTACATCATGCTCAGGTACCACACTATCCAATATAACCTCATTAACCACCACCAAACCTCATTAACCTCCCCCCCTTCCCTTCCTTTGATATAAAACACAGATATTATTCCTTTAGTCTATGGACCACATCTGTAAAATGTCCGTAAAATGTCCACAAATGACTGTGAAATGTCCACTGAGTTCATTTAGTCCATGACTTTGAGCTCCATCTGACATAACAGTCTTTTAGGGCAGGAGAAATGGTGTGTAGTGTTGGATTGTTGTATGCTGAGGCCAGTCTTGGTTCTATCACCGCTTCTCTTTGTCTGGCTTCATTAATCTGGGTGATTCTTACTATAATACCATTAACATGGCATATAGCGATCATAGTAGCGATGATGTACGGTATTATATAGCAATTAATATCATATAATTGAAAACATTGGCTGTTCTCCCCCAAAATCAAATCTCCTTAAGCTACACATTGGTCTTCCCCATCCTTCCACATCACCCACTATGTGCACCCAGGGCCTTGGGCAAAAGCAGTCCCACGAAGGGGTTTGCACTTGCCTGAGGCAGGAATAACCCAGACTGTCTTTCCCAGCATATTTCTCACATGCACCACAGGGACTTTATCCCCTTCTACAGTACATAAGAGTTTTGATTGGGCAGGGCCAGCTCGACTGACAGATCCCCTAGTGTTGACTAACCAGGTGGCTTTTGCTAAATGTGTATCCTAATGTTTGAATGTCCCACCACTCATTGCTCTCAGGGTAGTCTTTAACAGTCTGTTGTATCGTTCAATTTTCCCAGAGGCTGGTGCATGATAGAGGATGTGATATACCCACTCAATGCCGTGCTCTTTGGCCCAGGTATCTATGAGGTTGTTTCGGAAATGAGTCCCATCGTCTGACTCAATTCTTTCGGGGGTGCCATGTCACCATAAGACTTGCTTTTCAAGGCCCAGGATAGTGTTTCGGGTGGTGGCATGGGGCATGGGATGTGTTTCCAGCCATCCAGTGGTTGCTTCCACCATGGTAAGCACATAGCGCTTGCCTTGGCGAGTTTGTGGAAGTGTGATATAGTCAATCTGCCAGGCCTCCCCATATTTATATTCCAACCATCATCCTCCATACCAAAAAGGCTTTAACCACTTGGCTTGTTTGATTGCAGTGCACGTTTCGCATTCATGGACAACCTGTGCAATAGTGCCCATGGTCAAGGCCACCCCTCAATCCTGAGCCCATCGATATGTTGCATGCCTTCCTTGGTGGCCTGAGGTGTCATCAGCCCACTGAACTATAAATAGTTCACCCTTATGTCACCAGTCCAGATCCACCTGAGCCACTGCAATCTTAGCAGCCTGATCCACCTGATGATTGCTTTGATGTTCTTCAGTGGCCTGACTCTTGGGTACGTGAGCATCTACATGGCGTACTTTTACAACTAGGTTCTCTACCTGGGCAGCGATATCTTGCCACAGTTCAGCAGCCCACATGGGCTTACCCCTGCGCTGCCAGTTGCTCTGCTTCCATTGCTGTAGTCACCCCCATAGAGCATTTGCCACCATCCATGAGTCAGTATAGAGGTAGAGTATTGGCCATTTTTCTCATTCAGTAATATCTAAAGCCAGCTGGATAGCTTTCACCTCTGCAAACTGACTTGATTCACCTTTGTCCTTCAGCAGCTTCTGCGACTCATTGTATAGGGCTCCATACAACCACTTTCCACCTTTGATGTTTTCCTACAATAAAACAGGACCCATCAGTGAACAGGGCATATTGCTTTTTGTTTTCTAGTAGTTTCTCCACAGCCGAAATGCAGGCCCATAGGGAGGAGGATTTTCTTTGTATTGCCAGAGCTGACCAGTCTATTCATCCACTGTTGGTCCATCTCCGTCTTTCCAGGTCATTACCGCTAATGATTTGTCATACAACGATGGTGCGCTCTGTACAAACTTTCACCACATGGGTCATGTGCAGTGGACTTCATCTGGATCTGTGTTGTCCAGGTCATTATAAAACACCTCCACCACGGCTAATTCCCTCAGGCAGTGGATACCTCTCT